>NC_140977.1:10824576-10844576 GCF_056783735.1 Eptatretus burgeri | reverse complement strand
AAAAAGGGCTAACTGCATACGTTATAACGAGATTGAACACTTTGTGCTACCCGGTTCGTAACTCGTCAGTCCCGCCCTGTCCCGAAGCAAGGCTGCATTTGTAGCACTATTAAATAATCTTTTCTCTGGAACCACTTATCCTATTGAAGGGAAACTTTGCAATTCTCATTTAAGTCTCATGTTGTATCAAAGGCGGATGTCTGGGTACCCGGTCATCACTGCCAGCAGTTATAAAGTGGCAGTTCTAGTTATTATTAATATTACGAAATCAGTGATTCCAGGTAAAATGGAATGGAAGGGACTTACCATCACAGATACTATAACTGAGCTTTGAAAAACCAAAATGTAAAGCGAAATCTGACTTTCGGACATCCCTCTGATTTCTCAGGGAATCTGATGAGAATTTGATGAGAATGTCATCAGATCCCAAGAGTAATGCTTAACCCTTTGAACCCTGAGCTACTTGGGCCTTCGGCTCCCCCACCCTGGACTCTCTGGAGAAAAATCCTGCCGCTTGGGTATCTGGAGGTTTGAATAGCGGCTGGTAAAATGGCCGCTCGGGTTCAAAGGGTTAAGAGACTCTTTTTATCCTGATTGGAATCCAAAAGCTGTCATGCAGGAATGGAAACAGAGTCCAATAAGAAGCGTTTGCTTCCCACTTGTCCGGATCCGAGTTTGATTACTGCCGAGGTCCAATTTGATTTTTTCCGTTTTAAAACTGCCATTCTGCATGGGTTACAGCAAGACAAGTTGAGACACAGAGTAAACCAATTTGCAAAGTTGAGAAGCAGATGAACAAGGAAGGATGTTAGATCATGTCAAATTATCAGGAAATGTACAGCAAGGCTGTCCTGACCTTTTTCTTGAGGTTACATCCGATGCTGAGCTAGCAGAAAGAACTTGTCTCTGGTGGTTTGACCAAGATGGAAATCGACCTGGAGGCTTGTAATTAAAAAGTTAGACAACGGATCGGATTTGAGGTCAGCAACGATGATCGATTCCATTTCCTAGAACTTGATTGGCAGAAAGCTGACAAGTGTGGAGTTCAGAGGATCATTCTTGGCACTAATATTATGAATATGGCTGACATTGACAACCTTCTGTAAAGAGGTGAGGAAACGTTCTGAGAAAAATCTATAGAGGAAACTTGAGAATTTCCCAAAAAGACACCGTTCAAATAGTCTGTCTTGCCATGAGCTGTGTCTACCACGACTCGATCTCCATCCCTGATGAGCAAAGGGATATGGAAGATGAGCACGTTCCTGAGCATTTGCCACAAGTATTTCGGGGAGAGAGCAAACTCTTACATCTGCTCTCTGTTGAATCTTTTGTTAAGATCTAGCTCTCAAGGACGGACAGAAGCTGGTCCGTGACACAAGGTTGCCGTCCGTTGGGTTGACTTTGCAGGGAGACATTGTCTGTAGGTTGGCAGTAATTACATCTGGTACCAGGGAGTGGAAGACGAGCAGGACGGATGAAACGGGAAGGAATAGTTAATTGGTGTAAGAGAGTGGGTAGGTCATTGTAGACGAGTTTCTGTGAGTCGTCAATAACTGCAGTAGATGAGAACCCAGAGCAGTCCTTGAGATGAGAGGTGACTTCAACCTGAGCTAATTGTTAAGCTGCAACAATCGGCACCTGCTTTGGGTTGTTCTCTCAAAACGGTTGAAGCTATAAACTGTCATGCTGGTTGGTGTTCCACAGGCTTAGTTTGTGGATGTTAAAGATCACACGGTGTCCTCCGGAAAGAGTCTGTGAGCTATCGCCGGCACCCCAAACAAATTAAAAATTCCTGCCCTGATTACCACTGGGAAGGCAACGGCAAACCACCAGTTGTAACCCTTGCCGTGAGGCTGCTGTGGCAGCACTGAGTCCGCCTTTAAGCAGAATACCAGAATTTGTTTTTGATTTAGGTCAAAGGTCACAACCTAAGGTCAAAAAGATTGAGCTATGTAAGTGTAAAATGGTGAGCTTCCGTACCCCTAAGTCAGTGGGCCTTTTCTAACGAAATCTGACATGTCAGTTGGGAGTCCACCCGGAAATAAAGTTAAATTGTGGTGGATATGTCAAAGGTCAAGGTCAAAGTTCAGCAAAATGCATCAATAAAAAAGCATAACTGAAAAACCACCAATAATCTGGATGAAAACCTCCACCAATTTTTGACCTTAAGCTGTGACTTTGACCTTTCACCTGTTGCGAGAACTGGTGTAACACCAATGTCATTATGTATGCATTTCTGTATATGTCTCTCTTTATCTGGTTTTAACCAAAATATCTCAGAAAGAAAGTATTAACAACAGTATCCAGTAATACAGAGCCGGGGGGTTTCCGCTGTAATTTGCACCTCTCCATTAATCATTATTATCACGAGCAGAGACCCGCGGAACATTCACGCAATGTAGAATGTGATTTCAAGTCCTCAACTCTCCCCCCTCCCCCTCAGAAACCCGTCATCAACCCCCCTCCCAAACCCCAAGCTTTCAACTTACCCCTCGGCCACCACAACTCCTCAACTCCCCCCACCCCCCCCCAAAAAAAAGCCTCAACCTCCGCTCAAAACTCTGTCCTATCTTTGCTCTCAACTTCCCCTGCAAACCTGAATGCATCACTTCCCTCCCGGCTTCAAACCTTCAAACCGCCTCCCCACCCGTCATGGTCACCTGTACAACTCACAATCCCGCAGGATATGCGGAAAAGATATGTGACCATGAGCAAGTTAATTGTGCTAATAAATGACCCGAAACCAATTACCTTCTTCCTGATGCATATATACTATACACACATCGTTAAAAGTAAACAATGACCTCGGACAAAGACCTTTATAATGACATGGGTTTAAGTTCTGCTTGAAAGAATGCCACAATGTTATTTTGGTGGTGCATAAGGCAACAGACTGCTGCCTCATTGACTGCGGCCTATCTTTACAAGGCCCGTGACACCTACTGGCATCCTTTTAACTGTCGCTTTTGTCATTTTACACCGAAGGGAAAACTTATCGGGAGGGCATGGCAATTGTGAACACGTGACCTCCGAATATATCTGGCTTCGCATAGCAGTAAGCAACAACATGGCGGCCATATGATTTTTCATCAAGTTGATATTTTGTGGGTGGAGTCAGGCTCAGGCTATCTGTCCAACCAATGGGTGGAACGAATGTTACGGACAGACACACACACGGACAAACGAGGTTATACATAGATTATTGTTGTAAAACATTCGTAAATCAAATAAATCGGTTCCTTTATAAATGTGATGTGTCAGTACTAAAGTTCTTCAGGTTAATTTGGTTATTATAAACTGAACTGCGCAGAGTGAAGTAAATGGACAATTTGATGTGGATGTGGCACGGACAGGACAGGTCAAGTGCTCTTTTACTGTAACATGTTTTTGTACTCTTCTATGTTCCAGTTATTCTTAATGAAATGTGCTTTTCTTTCACAGCTTGCTTTCTATTCCTCAATCTGGATTTGTCCTCCTCTTAAGTGGCACCTTTTCCACATCACCGTCCACAACCTTGATCTTTTCTACCCCCGTTAATCCACCCCAAACCCACTTTCAAATTCCCTGCTTTCCTTCCTGAAAGTCCCTGTAATGTCCATCTTGTATTCGCCGTGTTCCCCTCCCCATCCCTCTCCCTTCCACAGATCTCCTAATGTCTCTGTTCCCCACTGTCTTGTGCTTCCCTCTCCCACTCGTCTTGTTACATGTTCTGTGTGTTAGCTCTTATATGAGCCTCGACATTTTACACACACACAAAAAAAATCACTTACCCACTTCTCCACTTCCTTTCTTAAATAGATATACAGTGCCTTCAGAAAGTATTTTCACACCCCTTGACTTTTGTCACATTTTGTTGTGTTACAGCCTGAATTTAAAATGGGCTGAATTAATCATGTTTGTCACTGATCTACATAAAATACCCCATAAAATGACAAATGGAAAAAAATATTTTGAGAATTTTTTTGTTAATTAATTAAAAATGAAAATCTGAAATGTTTTGACTCAATAAATATTCAACCCCTTTGCTATGACACTCCAAATTGAGCTCAGGTGCATCCAATTTCCTTTGATCATCCTTGAGATGTCTCTACAACTTGATTGAAGTCCACCTGTGGCCAATTCAAATGGTTGGACATGATTTAGAAAGAAACACACCTTTATATAAAAGGTCCCACAGTTGACATGAAAAGGACATGTCAGAGCAGTGAGGAGGCATAGATCTGGGGAAGAGTATAAAACATTTTCTAGAATGTTGAATGTTCCCAAGAGCACAGCGAGTTCCATCATTAGGAAATGGAAAGAATATGGAACAACCCAGACTCTTCCTAGAGCTGGCCGTCCGACCAAACTGAGCATCGGGGCGAGAAGGACCTTGGTCAGGGAGGTCATCAAGAACCCAATGACCACTCTGATAGAACTACAGAGTTCTTTGGCTGAGATGGGAGAACCTGCAGGAAGGACAACAATCTCTGCAGTGCTTCACAAATCTAGGCTTCATGGAAGAGTTGCCAGACGGAAGCCACTTCTGAGAAAAAGACACATGACAGCATGCATGGAGTTTGCAAAATGGCACGTGAAAGACTCTGAGAGCATGAGGCAAAATATTCTGTGGTCTTATGAGACGAAAATTGAACAATTTGGCCTGAATGCAAAATGCTACGTCTGGTGGAAACTGAGCACAACTCATCGCTCATCTAACACCATCTATACTGTGATGAATGGTGGTGGCAGCATTATGCTATGGGGATGTTTTTCAAGGGGCAGGGATTGGGAGACTTAAGGATAGAGGGAACAATGAATGGAGCCAAATACAGGCAAATCCTTGAGAACCTGCTTCAGAGTGCAAACACTTTTGACTGCGGTGAAGATTTACATTCCAACAGGACAATGAGCCCAAGCATACAGCCATAGCAACACTGCAATGGCTTCAGAACAAGAACGAGAAAGTTCTTGATTGGCCCAGCAAAAGCCCAGACTCGAATCCCATTGAGAATCAGTGGAAAGACTTGAAGATTGCTGTTCACCGATGCTCCCCATCCAACTTGACAGAAACTGAGCAAATGTACAAGGAATAATTGGGGGAAAATCCCCAAATCCAGATTTGCAAAGCAGATACAGACATACCCATGAAGACTTGAAGCTGTAATCACTGCCAAAGACACTTCGACAAAGTGTTGACTCAGGGGCTTGAATACTTGTGGAAATTAAATATCACAGATTTTCATTTTCAATAACTTTGTAAAAATTTCTAAAAACAAGTTTTCACTTTATCATTACGGGGTATTTTGTGGAGATCGGTGACCAAAAAAATTTAATTTAATTCATTTAAAATTCAGGCTGTAACGCAACAAAATGTGAAAAAGTCAAGGGGTGTGAACACTTTCTGAAGGCACTGTACCTCCCTTTCCCTCACCATCAATATTATTTTTACAAATGCATAGCGAATTTGAAGGTACGAGTAAGAAGATGATGTATAACATTCTAACCTTTTACTTGTGCCTTTCTTTTCTCCCCACCCCACGACTGAACACAGGGCCGTCCTCTCGCTTTTCACCAAGCTTATTGTCAGGCCGATCATGGCCTGGGTCTTGGTGCAATGCCACACCCCATCGGCCACTGACTGCTCTCCATTCATCACCACTCTCTGCTGTGCGTCTGTTCTCCCCATCGCTCACCAACTCCTCGAATCCACACCACCAGGCAAGCAACTTCCAACACAGAAAGCAAACACCCTTCAACTCTGTTTCTTCGTCATTGTCAATAAACGGCCCTCATCGGGTATCCAAGACAGAGGTGCCATTCTCAGCGACCTTATCTCCCTGCTTGTCAAGAGACTTTCTGCCACAATCTAACTTCAATCGGCGGGTTTCTCCAAAAGAGCTTTGTATACCTCCCTTCCCAAGAAGCCGTGCTTCGTCTAACCTGACTTACACCCTTCTGACGTCTGCTACTGTTCGATCAGGTAACGACAACCTCAACTGGTTGCAAAAAACGATGGCTTCAACGATCTGTGAGAGTCCTCAACCAACGCGCTCATCGTTGAAGCGCTCTACCACAGCAGGGAGCCCGAAGAAGGCAGTTTCATTTGACCCAAGTCACAACCAAATATTCTACATCAATGATTGCACTGAAAAACAATCCTCTTCCACAAAACTCCCCGGCGATATTGATGATGAGCCCCTTGGGTCAATTGAGGGGCACATTGTTGAAACGGAAATGTCTTGGAAGATACCAGAAGAATCGGAGCCTTCCCCTTCGTCTCAGGTTCTCCCAGCTGAGAGTAACGTCCCAGAGGATTTTGTGGAACGTCAGACCTTCCATGGATGGTTGAGATCTCCTGAGAGATATGGTTGTGATTCTCCAAAAGATGCTGGCGATATTTCAGGACGACCAGCGCAAGGAGCCTCGGAGAAAGAAACTTCAGGAATCACGGATTATGTTGTGCCGAATGAATCTGAAACCGGCCAAAATGTCGTCACTCCTGAAAATCAAGACGTTCCGAGTGATGTTGACGAAACCACTGACCTGCAGAACATACGTGAATGGGCTTTTCAAGCTGAAACGAATGAAAAAGACACGATAAATGTTCTGGAGGGAACTGACCAGACTGCGTGTAGTGTTGTGACAGGTCTGGGAAGCGAAGAGCATTCTCAAAGTCTCCATAACGTCACCAAAGAACAGGATCGGCAGCAACCACCAGCCGTGTCACGTGGAGGAGCATCGATTCCAACTCCCATGCGCCCTGCATCTACTCAGCTGAGTCACACCATGCCAATGGCTGTTGAGCGCACCTCAGGAAATCGACTGCGAATGAGACACGGAACAGATCCTGGCTTTCTTTCCTACTCAAAACTACCCAGGTCGGAACCATTCACGCGTAGCTCACAGATCGGCCTCTCGCCACCACACATCCCTATCGGCCAGCCTCTTGGCCTATTCTACATGCCGTTGCCAACAATCCATCGGCTGCCATCAGCATTCGGCTCTCCAATGGCAACCCTCACCTGTCCCATCATGCCTCGGCCGGCCTGGCACAACTCGCCTCAAGTATCGCTTCACCGCCCAGCTGGCTACAGTCCATTCGCTAGCTTCGGAGGCCACTTTCCCATCAGGCCGACGGTCGCATCGCCTCTGACGGGTGGAGCGTTCTACCCCAGATTTATGTGAAAACGTCCACAAACACCAATTGAGAAGACGTTTGTTTCCAAGGTTACTGAGCAAGGTTGTGTCTTTGATTTTGTCCTTCTTGATGGGTCATTAACATTCGGTAAGGATACAAGAATAACGTTTAAAGTAGCACGTCTCGTTAAAAAAAAATAATAATAATAAATCTTTGAGGACAGTTTGTCTAGGAATGAAGAACACTTGATATTATGATGATTATGATAATGGTATATCGCTTTGCTTTTCTATTTATACTTTTAAGAATGTAAGAATTTAAAGGTAAGGAGAGAGTTGGAGGGACAGGCGTGGAGAAGATGACGAATTTGATATTCTTGGTGACAAGATTGAAAGTAATGTGTTGGTTATGTTAGCACTTTATCCTATTTACTCTCAGGGGATAACAACAGTTTCCAGGCTTTAGGAAGCCAAGCTGGCGTGTCTTTTATGCCTTGACGACTAATTGAACCCGACAGGTAACCGGGCATGTTGAATTGCAGACCTTATACCCGACAGGTAACCGGGCATGTTGAATTGCAAACTTTATCCGTTTGGGCACGATTATTGATGGCACTTGAAAGACCCCATGGTTGGAGGTGTAAAATGGCAGAGCCGCAAATCGGATGGTTTTGCATCTCCGATTCGGACGTATGAGGCGGAAAAACTTCTTTTTGGGAACACTCGAGGACCTACAGCTCAGGAGTTACGATTCCTCAACGGGACCAGATTTCTGGAGACGTAAGTTGGTTCACGTGATAGTTTTAGAGATTTTTGTTTGTATTTTTAATTGAACTGTCTTGTCATGTCGTGCCATCTTTTCTGCGACATTTGACTGGAAGGAGGAACAACGGATGCCGCCGCAGTGTCTCAACGAGGACCCACAAGACGACTTCTTGGCGTCCACCGTGAAGATGCATCGTCCCCTGGAGTTTGAATGAAACTGATCTGGTCGATCTGAAGTTGAGCGTTAATTCTCTGCATAAGTCACCAAAATACCAATAAGGTTTTGTGCAACTTGCAATACGATTAACTAATCGGATAGTTTTACTCGATTAACAAACCAATCACTTTACTTATTGTGGAGGAGTAAACTGGCCTGCATTGGGACATCCCTTCTTGCAGCTGATCTTGACCGACGATACAATTGTAAGTGTAGGTTGCCCCTTCGTATTCGAAGAAAGAAACGCGCGAACGTGCGAACCACCCGGTCAATTACATGAAAGTGCAGAAACTGCTGCCCAGACCGCAACCACACACAAAGATAGCAAGCGGTGTAACCTGGTGTTGAGCAACCTCCAAGTAGACTTGCTACCTGCGGTCCAGGTAGAAATTTGTAATTTGTTCATGGTACTGGTGACAGCTCACCAACTCTATAAAAAGGACACCATGGGATCTTTGACGTCCGCCAACTAATGCCGGCTGCCAGGACGCCTGTTTAATGTCCGTCCGAGGGACGACACACATATTCATGAATCACCCTGCCTGTGAAACACCTGGATGACAGTTTATGGCTGGGTCGGGATTTCAACCGAGGCAAAATAGCTCAGAGGTAACCAATGATGACAAGTCCCAATGTGTTGGCCCTGAGTTAATCAAAACAAATTCTTTTAACTGTTGTGTTGCTACTTGACATCATTTACCAGACATACCTACCCGATGGCACGTCCCATAGCATCCCAGTTTCTCCTACTTCATTGTAATGGTTACCTTTACTGTTTACCAATTAACTATGTTACAGTATGCACCTTTATCAAGGTAAATAAAAGTTTGCATGATTATTATTTTAGTAAAGCTGTGCTTTAAAAATGATGGCCTTTGAACCTCTTAATGTGCAATTTAAAATGTATTCGCTTCGCCGTTGTAATACGAGGCAAACCTGACAAAGTGTTTACAGGTGCATTGGGACGTGCCCTCGAGCAGCAATTATTGGTCAATGACATTGAGTGCCGATACATTAACACTGACGTCACAACACCATAAGGTCCTATACGTTGGCACTTCTTACCGTTTTGCGGTAAGACAGGAGGATGTTGTGAAGGTAGTGCGCTTACCTTTGAGTTGTCTGGTCTGCTTTCGATTCTCGACCCGACTATAATCCACAGGATTGGTGACCCCCAGTCGAGGTGTTGCGTCACAAAGTTGTTGGGTTCGGGTTCGGGTTCGGGTTAGGGTTAGGGTTAGGGTTAGTGTGCCAAAGTATATCAATCTGGCGACCCTGGAAGTTCCGTAGCTGGCGACAATGGAATTACCGTAGCTGACGACCCTGTACGTTCAAGGTTTCTTGATGTCTTTCCTAATGAGTTGGCGAGTTATCACCTGCACCCGAAACAAATTCAAAATTCCCACCCAAGCCTACAGGGGGCACTGCATCAGCTGTGCAGGTGGCTGTTGCAAGAATGATATGTACCCGAGCAAAAATAAACACGCCTTTTCATAAGATGTTGGAACTTGATATGATTGACCAAGAACATCTGCTCGAGACATTATAGTTAGAAATGTATATCAGTATTGGACATATTTATGGAAACGGAGGAAAAATTGGCCACAAAAGGAAAATTGCACATGATAGAATCACATGTCGCGTTCATGTGTTGGAAGTGTTGTCATGTGTTGTGAACATGTCGCGTTCTCCATAGGGCATTCATGTGTTGATTTAGTCATGCAAGCAATCAGGAAGTGCCTCACCTACAGCAGCACTATAAAAGGTACAGGTGGTGATATCATTGTTGTGTGGTGGATTCCAGATTTTTCTGCGGACAAGTCGATACTTTTTCCCCCTGGAAGTCAGGGCTTCGACTCGTACTCAGAATCGACTTGTGTATGGTTTAAAACTGTGCTGATGTAATGATTCTGTAACTTGTAAATACTGTACCTCTACATGATAATAAGCATGTCGCAAAAACTATTTACATCCCTAATTTATCCCAAAAGTCGTCCCACAAAGTAAATCGGGAAATATGCACAAAACAGCTCATAAATATTCATGACCATGGAAGTGCCGTAGCTAGGGACATTGGAAGTGCCGTAGCTGGCGACCCGAAAAGTGTCGTGGCTGGGACCCTGGAAGTGCCGTAGCTGGCGACCCGGGAAGTGCCGTGACTGGCGAACCTGGAGGTGCCGTAGCTGGCGACCCTGGAAGTGCCGTAGCTAGCGACCCTGGAAATGCCGTAGCTGAGGACCTGGAAATTCCGTAGCTGGCGACCCTGGAATTACCGTAGCTGGCGACCCTGGAAGTGCCGAAGCTGGCGGCTATGGAATTACTGTAGCTGGCGACCCTGGAAGTGCCAAAGCTGCCGACCCTGGAAGTGCCGCAACTGCCGGCCCTGGAAGTGCCGCAGCTGCCGACCCTAGAAGTGCCGCAGCTGCCGACCCTGGAAGTGCCGCAGCTGCCGACCCTGGAAGTGCCGCAGCTGCCGACCCTGGAAGTGCCATAGCTGGCGACCCTGGAATTACCGTAGCTGGCGACCCTGGAAGTGCCGAAGCTGGCGGCCCTGGAATTACCGTAGCTGGCGACCCTGGAAGTGCCAAAGCTGGCGGCCCTGGATGTGCCACAGCTGCCGACCCTGGAAGTGCCGCAACTGCCGGCCCTGGAAGTGCCGCAGCTGCCGACCCTAGAAGTGCCGCAGCTGCCGACCCTGGAAGTGCCGCAGCTGCCGACCCTGGAAGTGCCGTAGCTGGCGACCCTGGAAGTGCCGAAGCTGGCGGCCCTGGAATTACCGTAGCTGGCGACCCTGGAAGTGCCAAAGCTGGCGGCCCTGGAAGTGCCACAGCTGCCGACCCTGGAAGTGCCGCAACTGCCGGCCCTGGAAGTGCCACAGCTGCCGACCCTGGAAGTGCCGTAGCTGGCGACCCTGGAATTACCGTAGCTGGCGACCCTGGAAGTGCCGAAGCTGGCGGCCCTGGAATTACCGTAGCTGGCGACCCTGGAAGTGCCAAAGCTGGCGGCCCTGGAAGTGCCACAGCTGCCGACCCTGGAAGTGCCGCAACTGCCGGCCCTGGAAGTGCCGCAGCTGCCGACCCTAGAAGTGCCGCAGCTGCCGACCCTGTAAGTGCAGCAGCGCCCGGCCCTGGAAGTGCCGCAGCTGCCGACCCTGGAAGTGCCGCAGCCGCCGACCCTGGAAGTGCCGCAGCCGCCGACCCTGGAAGTGCCGCAGCCGCCGACCCTGGAAGTGCCGCAGCCGCCGACCCTGGAAGTGCCGCAGCCGCCGAACCTGGAAGTGCCGCAGACCCTGGAAATGCCACAGCCACCGACCCTGGAAGTGCCGCAGCCGCCGACCCTTGAAGTGCCGCAGCCGCTGACCCTGGAAGTGCAGCAGCCGGCGACCCTGGAAGTGCCGCAGCCGGTGACCCTGGAAGTGCCGCAGCCGCCGACCCTTGAAGTGCCGCAGCCGCTGACCCTGGAAGTGCAGCAGCCGGCGACCCTGGAAGTGCCGCAACCGGCGACCCTGGAATTGCGGCAGCCGGCGACCCTGGAAGTGCCGTTGCCAGCGATGCATTGAGTGTCACGGAGGAATTGGTCTATATTGTTCTGACTGACAGTTTTGCTGATTACCGTAGTTGATTTTTCTTCATCTTATACTCTAAATCGACTTCTTCATGAATGAAGGAAAGAAAAATGGGAAAATTAGCCAATTCGACTTATTCCACATCGACTTTATGTCAAAAAATATGGTACTTTGGCACCAGCGACGGAAATATCAATTGACAAGTGTATTGAAATCAGTCTTACCTCACGAACGATACTCGATACGGCAGATTGAATCCAGATTCCAGGTTTCATCAGGAGCTGTGTACAAAACTCTGATTAGGATCTTTAATCTGGAACTGTTGGGAATGGAAGCGATTGAGGAAGAAAACACGAACTCTCTGAAAGTGATGATAAGAATCTCAGGGTATGTTCTCTCTGTGATAAACAATTATCTCGTGTGGATCTTGCAAATGATCTCGCTGAAAGTTTGGGTGTTCACGTTTCATCTGGAACAAGAAGACACAGATCCTTGAAAAGTGGTCTCGATGGATGGGGAGCTTCCAAAAACCTGTTTCCTCTCCCCATGCATTTCTTCTCCCCGGCAAAGGTTTTCGGGAGCTCCCCATCCATCGAGACCACTTTTCAAGGATCTGTGTCTTATTGTTCCAGTTGTACACAGCTCCTGCTGAAACCTGGAATCTGGATTAAATCTGCCACATTGAGTATCGTTCGCGAGGTAAGACTGATTTCAATACACTTGTCATGTGATATTGTTGTGGGCGGGGCTCGGTGGCAATAAACTACCACCAGGTGGAGCAGTGGAGTTGTCTCCCACCGAACACCCGGAATTTAGGTCATGACTCTCGGACAACTCCGAAAGGTCACGGGTCACTTAGAGGACCGTGGTCACCAATATTTCGACGGCGTGAGGTAGGGTCCACTTGTCCAATTCCAATTTACCTAAGTACCCACGCCATCTAACTACAGGGGAAACCACACCCTCGGCCGACTTTGTCCGAATCGAGTCGCTATCACCGACTCGGATCCGGCGTAACCGAGCGAAAGTTACCAAAGCCGCGCCGGACAAAATGACAACTTTCCGGCCCGAACGGCCTTACTATTTCTCAATACGCACCTTGCTAGGCCAATGAAAGAAAACACGAACAACGAACTGGAACATTTAACAGGGGTTTATTTTTAACAATAATCGGGGAGGGGGAGCACAAAAAGAGCAGAGTTATCACGAATAAAAGAAATGCAAACCATGTACAATGAAAAACACTTAACAATTTCTACTTATACAGACTAGCGCCACACACGCGCACACACACACACACACACACACACACACACACACACACACACACGCACACGCACACGCACACACACACACACACACACACACACGCACACGCACACGCACACACACACACACACACACACACACACATACACACACACACCCAAAGAAATGGTGGCCGTGGCCTGTATTTGCACCAGCCCGCCTCGTGTGGTCTGCTCGAGCTTGTCCGGTGGCGGGACTTGAACCCACCGCCAACAACACAGCACCAAGCACTGGGGACAAAGAACGGCGCCACGGATGCCAGCCAGCATGGGCACGGACCGGATGAGAACACCAGCAGCTTCCTCTCTTTCTCCTTTACGAAGGGGCGAACCTCGCTTGCTTTGGACGAGGTGAACCTTGCTTGCTTTGGACAAGGCGCACCTTGTTTGCTTTCGACGAGGCGAACCTTGCTTGCTTTCGACGAGGCGAACCTTGCTTGCTTTGGACGAGGCAAACCTTGCTTGCTTTGGACGAGGCGAACCTTGCTTGCTTTGGACGAGGCGAACCTTGCTTGCTTTCGACGAGGCGAACCTTGCTTGCTTTCAATGAGGCGAACCTTGCTTGCTTTCGACGATGTGAACCTTGCTTGCTTTGGACGAGGCGAACCTTGCTTGCTTTGGACGAGGCGAACCTTGCTTGCTTTGGACGAGGCGAACCTTGCTTGCTTTGGACGAGGCGAACCTTGCTTGCTTTGGACGAGGCGAACCTTGCTTGCTTTGGACGAGGCGAACCTTGCTTGCTTTGGACGAGGCGAACCTTGCTTGCTTTGGACGAGGCGAACCTTGCTTGTTTTCGACGAGGCGAACCTTGCTTGCTTTGGACGAGGCGAACCTTGCTTGCTTTCGACGAGGCGAACCTTGCTTGCTTTCGACGAGGCGAACCTTGCTTGCTTTCGACGAGGCGAACCTTGCTTGTTTTCGACGAGGCGAACCTTGCTTGCTTTGGACGAGGCGAACCTTGCTTGCTTTGGACGAGGCGAACCTTGCTTGTTTTCGACGAGGCGAACCTTGCTTGCTTTCCACGAGGCGAACCTTGCTTGCTTTGGACGAGGCGAACCTTGCTTGCTTTGGACGAGGCGAACCTTGCTTGCTTTGGACGAGGCGAACCTTGCTTGCTTTGGACGAGGCGGACCTTGCTTGTTTTCAATGAGGCGAACCTTGCTTGCTTTGGACGAGGCGAACCTTGCTTGCTTTGGACGAGGCGAACCTTGCTTGCTTTGGACGAGGCGGACCTTGCTTGTTTTCAATGAGGCGAACCTTGCTTGCTTTGGACGAGGCGAACCTTGCTTGCTTTGGACGAGGCGAACCTTGCTTGCTTTGGACGAGGCGGACCTTGCTTGTTTTCAATGAGGCGAACCTTGCTTGCTTTCGACGAGGCGAACCTTGCTTGCTTTCGACGAGGTGAACCTTGCTTGCTTTCAACGAGGTGAACCTTGCTTGCTTTCTCTCCACGGCTCGCCACTTCCTCTTATCCTCCCCCACCCCGCGGGTCGAGGGCCCCGCTCTGAGGGACTCGCCTCCGGATTAGACGAGGGGTTGTCGGACGACTCTTGACCGCCCTTCATTGGTCGAGCTGAACACTCCATCCGGCTGGGCGGGACCGCCCCTGAGGTGGTCAGCCCCCCTGATTGGCTGGGGCGTGCGTGCGATGCTCGCCCTTCACTCATTGGCTGGAGGAAACGCTCTATGCCCCTCCTTGGAGCGGAGCCTCGATCTGAAGCGACGGAGGCTCCGCCCACACCCTCAGCCAAAAACACGTGGGCAATGGCGACCGGGTTGAGTGCGAGACGGTGTCGCTGTTGTTGTTGTTGTTGTAGATGTAAAAAAACCTAACTAAAAAATAATTCACAGCGCACACACAAAATTCCCATTAGATAGAAGGAGGGATTCTAACTAAAAACACAAACTTATCGAAATAACTAAGCTACGGGGACTGCTGTGTGCTTGTGTGCAAAAGGCTTCCAGATTCGTAACAATATTTCCTTCCCTGGTGCCAAAGTACCATATTTTTTGACATAAAGTCGATGTAGAATAAGTCGAATTGTCTAATTTTCCCATTTTTCTTTCCTTCATTCATGAAGAATTCGATTTGGAGTACAAGACGAAGGAAAATCAACTACGGTAATCAGCAAAACTGTCAGTCAGAACAATATTGACTATAATTCCCCCGTGACACTCAATGCATTGCTGGCTACAGCACTTTCAGGGTCACCATCTACGGCACTTTCAGGGTCGCCATCTACGGCACTTTCAGGGTCACCATCTACGGCACTTTCAGGGTCGCCATCTGCATCACTTTCAGGGTCACCAGCTTCGGCACTTTCAGGATTGCCATCTACGGCACTTCCAGGGTCGCCAGCTATGGCACTTCCAGGGTCGCCAGCTTCGGCACTTCCAGGGTCACCAGCTACGGCACTTCCAGGGTCACCAGCTGCGGCAATTTCAGGGTCACCAGCTGCGGCACTTCCAGGGTCGCCAGCTATGGCACTTCCAGGGTCATCAGCTATGGCACTTCCAGGGTCACCAGCTGCGGCAATTTCAGGGTCGCCAGCTGCGGCACTTCCAGGGTCACCAGCTACGGCACTTCCAGGGTCGTCTGCTCCGGCACTTCCAGGGTCGCCGGCTCCGGCACTTCCAGGGTCGCCAGCTATGACACTTCCAGGGTCGCCAGCTTCGACACTTCCAGGGTCACCAGCTACGGCACTTCCAGGGTCACCAGCTGCGGCAATTTCAGGGTCACCAGCTTTGGCACTTCCAGGCTCGCCAGCTATGGCACTTCCAGGGTCGCCAACTACGGCACTTCCAGGCTCGCCAGCTACGGCACTTCCAGGGTCGCCAGCTATGGCACTTCCAGGGTTGCCAGCTTCGGCACTTCCAGGGTCACCAGCTATGGCACTTCCAGGGTCACCAGCTGCGGCAATTTCAGGGTCGCCAGCTGCGGCACTTCCAGGGTCGCCAGCTACGGCAATTTCAGGGTCGCCAGCTGCGGCACTTCCAGGGTCGCCAGCTTCGGCACTTCCAGGGTCACCAGCTACGGCACTTCCAGGGTCACCAGCTGCAGCAATTTCAGGGTCGCCAGCTGCGGCACTTCCAGGGTCGCCAGCTACGGCACTTCCAGGGTCACCAGCTACGGCACTTCCAGGGTTGTCTGCTCCGGCACTTCCGGGGTCGCTGGCTCCGGCACTTCCGGGGTCACCGGCTCCGGCACTTCAGGGGTCGCCGGCTCCGGCACATTCAGGGTCGCCAGTGACGTTACTTCCAGTGTCACTCGGTGCAATACCTCCAGGGTTGCTAGGTACTGTACCTTCAGGGTCGCGAGCTATGGTACTACCAGGGTCATGAACATTAATGAGCTGTTTTGTGTATATTACCTGATTTACATTGTGGGATGACCTTTGGGATAAATTAGGAATGTTAATAGCTTTTTAACATGTTGGTTATCATGTGGAAGTGCAGAATTTAAAACAAGCTACAGAATCATGAGATCAACACTGTTTTAAAACAGATAAGTCGAGGTCCAGACTTCCGGGGGTAAAGTATTGAGTTATAATCCTAAAAATCCGGTATTCACCACTCCATAATGATATCGCACCACCTGTACCTTTATGGTGCTGCTGTAGGTGTGGCACTTCCTGATTGCTTACATGACCACCAATCACAGTGTATTATGTCAACATATAACTGTCCTATGGAGCATTTCGTGTTCTTACACGTGACATGCGATTCTATCATGTGCTCTTTGCATTTAATTCCCAGATTTTTTTCTGTTTCGAACATTGTGTGTCGATAAAATATCACATTCACGCACACAGGCTGGCACTATAGCCAAAAGGTGTGAACGCTCGCCTCGAAGTGGGTTGGCCTGGGTTTGATTCCCACCGCAGTTATAAACTAGAACGGGCACTCAGTAGAGTGCATACCTTCGCCAACGCTACATTTTGCCCCCCCCACCCCAGAAACCGTTGATTGTGAGGGTATTTAATCCTATACCACATCTGCCATCTCATATGTGTTATCACGGCTTAAAAACATTAAATTTCCTGCTGTTTGACACTGATTCAAGTACATTGTACAATTTCTGTATGAACTCCCTGACCTTTTTGGGTGTCGGTGTCAAGTCAATCTGATGACAACTGGTCACATTATAATAAATCAAATATTACACATCACAGGATAAGGAATTGAATTCTAAACATTTTGAATCTACTTACATGCAAATTGTATAATAATTGACCGCGTTATGATAATAAAGGTCGTTGACCCCCCGACCTTTGACCCAAACCGCTAACAATGGTAATGACGTCATTGTGTTATATCGTATATCACAAGATTGGGCATTGAATTCTGAACATTTTGGCATTGGTTGCATGCAAACTGGATACAAATTGACCGCGCTATGGTAAAAAGACGATTTTGACCTTTTCATGACCTTGACCTTGACTTTTGACCCGATCGCTCCCAAAATCTAATCATATGGTCCTCGGATAATAACCAATCATCCCACCAAATTTGCTGCAATTCAGTTCAATACTTTTGGAGTTATGCGAATAACAAACAAACAAACAAACAAACAAACAAACAAACACACATATTCACAAATAAATAAATAAATACACAGCGATCAAAACATAACCTTCGCAACAAAGTTTGCGAAGGTAAACAGGCACCCTGGTATTCGCGTCTGTGTGTGCACCGACCATTAGAACGACGTGAAATCGGACCTGTTGCCGGCTGTGGATGCTAAATATCCCACGGTGTCTTCTGCGAAGCGTCGGCAAGTTATCGCCGGTCCCGTCCAAATTACAAACCGCTTCTTTCGTCGAATATCAAGCCGAGCCAGCCAGTTCGTGAAAGACATGGGCCAAAATAAACGTTCCCGAACCGACCCCAGAAAGAGTTGGGAACTATCTGAGTAGGAGTAGTCGTAGATGATGACACATCCATACAAAATGTGGATGAAAGAAGAGCTGCAGACAGAGAACAGGGTGATCCTAAGGAAGGGCCAATTAGATGGAAGGAGTGATTTTGGAGGAGAAGAAATTCCAATTTTCCTTTTCATTCCCAAGCACAGTCAAGTCAGGAGTTTAGCTCCGATGTTGGCGCATAATGTCGTCCTCTTTAAAAGGGAACATAAAATGGTATGATGATTATATCGACGTCATGTTGTAGTATTCTGGAATCTTCTCTCCCTTC
This sequence comes from Eptatretus burgeri, assembly GCF_056783735.1. Classification (NCBI taxonomy): domain Eukaryota; kingdom Metazoa; phylum Chordata; class Myxini; order Myxiniformes; family Myxinidae; genus Eptatretus; species Eptatretus burgeri. The sequence goes on along the minus strand of NC_140977.1, from coordinate 10,826,410 downwards.
CTCTCTCTGTCCCTCTCTCTCTCTTTCTCTCCATCTGTGTGGTTTCCAGGCTTGTTGAGGAACCTTTGTGCGGATTACATGAAATACATCTGAACACTTAATCGGGTCTCGCATTGATTTTTTCATGTCAGGAGAACTACCTGCAACTCGCTTTAATAATTATGATGCAAGATATATATTTGGGGGAATTGTGGGTATCCTGAACTTGTAGTGGTCATGAATCATCATTTGAAGAGAATCTTTGTTGTAGAAAAACAAACGCTTTGCAAGTGGAGTTTTGTTGTGTTCCATATTGAGTGAACTTGAGTACAGGTGTCCACTCAGATGACTTTCATCGTTGTGAGTTGACCGGATGGCCTAGAGGTGCGCACACTCGGCTCGGACCCGTTTAGCCTGGGTTTGAATCCCAAACCCAGCTACAAACTGCCATCCTGGTGTTCCACAGGCAAGGTGATTCATCAATGTGTGCGCCATCCCCCGGATGGATGTTGACCTGGGTGTCCCGTCTTGCCGGCATTAGTTGGTGGACGTTAAAGATCCCACGGTGTGTTCTTCGCGAAGAATTGGCGAGCTATCGCCGGCACCCTGAACTAATTACAAATTCCTGCCCAATCGGAGGTTCCTTCACCCCAGGTTACCATTCTCCAGCGATCCCTCTCTTTTGTTGTGCATCCATTTGTGGTTGTCCCATTGTCCCACCCTTTTATCTGTCGACCGATTGCTCCCTGATGTTCTGCTATTCCACGAGCATCGATACCTCTCTTAAAAACAAAATTCCAATTTATAATCTGAGTCTTAATAATTAATATGCCAAAACGTGTAACGGATTATTACATGTTACATATTAGGGGCACTCCATCATTGATACCGAGAGGTTTGGAGGGGACGCAAACAAAATGGGGTTCTCCTGTTTGGTGTTATGGGGGTGAGTTTGAACCTCTCCAACTCCACCTCGTGACATCTTGTCCTGACTGTCTCTCCCAATACATGTGGTGTTCACAATAACCTCCCACCCATCTTTAAAATCAGTGAAAAGAACACGAGTCAACAGCACTTCACATTTTCTCAAGATCATTTGAGCTTTTAAGGGTCTCTCAAGTCCACAGTGACTTGGCTTGGCATCAAGGGTCCACCTAGCCCGGCCTACAGCCAGTGCCACAGGCTTTTGGTCACTCTACAAATATCTGTGGAAGTTTCCGCGTGAAAATATCGTTTACAACTCCAGTTTGACAATATTTCGAATGATCACCTCTTCAAATTGATTCGGGTAGTTGAACGTCGGTCGAGGTTGTCGTCGACAAAGATAAAAAAAAAATTCAGGAATTTTGAGTTGCAGGAGGAATGCAATAACCTTAATCTTTCAGGATGACCTCCTGCAAAGAAAACGAGGAACTGTAGGAGAAAGGCTCGATTCGAGGAGAGCTTAATGATCTGGGCCTTGAAAACGGCTGGAGGTCATAGGTAGCTGGGAAAGCAGAAAGGGATCTGTGCGTGCGAAGAACGAAATAGGATGCAAGTTTGATTTTCTATATTTGATGAGAGACTCGGCAGGGATGGCCAGGTGAAGCCAGGCGAGCAGAGTGATGAGGCATCGTGGTTGGAGGGATTGTATCTGAAAGTTCCACTGAGCAATGGCCAAGGTAGAGGACTAGGGGATGTAGAAGAAGAAAAAGAAGAGGGACAGAGAGGAAACTGCCCCAGGTTGGGTTAGGAGCTGAAGAATGACAGGAAGTGGCTTGTCCCCCACGGGTGTTTTTCTCTTCGACTGCACTCGATCGAGGATGTACAGCACAGACGGAGAATCTCTGCCCAGAATGTGGAGAAGTATTCCATT
>NC_140977.1:10812076-10814576 GCF_056783735.1 Eptatretus burgeri | reverse complement strand
ACTCCAAAAATGATTCCCATGATGATTAGGATTGCTGCCCCTACCAGGCGCAGTAACCAGTCTCCCCAGTCATGAAATATAGATCTCCACCCTGCGTAACCCTCCTTGCGTTCCACTCGATCGCTAGTGAGAGCTTCAAGCCTTATAGGTGAAAACATCTATAAGTGAAATGTGTTCTTCTCCGGGAGGTTACTGTATTTTCACAAGATTTCACAACTGTACTCCAAAAGGGTTCTTTAGGGGCCCATGGAACTTGGGTAATTAGAGATGCGTGTTGACCCCATGAATCCTATTTGTGCAAAGTGCCCCCGCTGGGGTTTTGTCTTGCGTTTTGTTCTGCCAAGCCACTTCTGTCTTTTCTGCATTTTCTGACGTCCCCCCTTTGCCACGGAGGTGTATACGGTTTCTTTGGCTTGAGTGTGTTAGTGTGTTGCCTAGTGATAGGTCCCTCCCCCACAAAGGAGTAGTGTCAGTACCAGGAGTTGCATGTTGTGTCGTCCAAAGGTTCTGTCACTGTCTCCGTTACTACAAGGTTTACAGCATACCACTGCACTGAACACTGCAGTCAACTGCAACATAATGACAAGTATTTGTGCAAAAGATTATTTTTAAATGATACCTCCGTACGAGGCTCCCACCATGACTAGAGCTTGCAGGACTGGAAGTTGCTCTGGGTGCATGGTGAGTGGATGTGAAGGCCAGAGACCTTACTGTACACTACTGTAGATTTTGATCAGGCAAGCATACCTTCCATCCATCTCCTTGTCTGACGGCCTGTAAAGTGTTCTGGTGTTCGTTGCTCCATCTTGTGGTTCTAGGGCGCATATCAATCTGTTCACCATTCTTCCTAACTCCCTGCACTCTGTCTGTTACTAACTGCCATTTAGATGTGCGGTGTTAGTCCTTCTCTGTGCTTCATTAGTTCGCGCTCTCTGGCGGCTTGTTTCACCTCCACCGCCGCTCCTTCCTTCCCGATCCATCGGTTGGTTGTCATCAGAGTGCATTTGACGGTGTAATCTCTATGTGCTTTGTCACGTATTCATAATCCTGCCCTGTTTCATCGTAGTCGACAGTGAGTGCAGTGCAAAGCCAATTCCATTCCTTCCAGATTGATGTCGTTGCTAAAGCAACCATTCCTCTACATCCCTTTAATTCCACTTATGCTTCCCAAATCCAATGAATTTATCCTGACAGATAGAGGCTCATATAAAGACAACAGACATGCTTTTCTGTCCGCTTCTTGCGTAGCCTACCAAACGTCCTTGTTCTTGGATGTCTGACATGTAAACAAGGACAAATGTGTCCAAGAGCCACGTCCTAAAGGTTTTGTCTTCACCAGAAGAAGAATAATAAGAAGAACAACGGAGCTCTCTTAGAGCCGGCATTCGCGACGCGAGGCGGCTAAAAGATAAACCCACATTAAATAAAATCCCTTCCTTGTTCAAAGCATTTAAAATCCCCCTTTCCATCCATCCTAAATCCCTCGGTCCTGCGCCTCTTCCGCGTCTTTTTTTTTTTTTTTTTTTTTTTTTTTCTCTGGTCACGAAGCCCAATCAACAACAACAACAACAACCGGAACAAACATATATATTACAGCCTTGGTTCAAAGGATTGTCGCTTCCATGTTTGATAGCGCGTGCACTCGCCCCGAAACAAAAAATCGAGCGATGCTTTGAAACGTCAACGTTAATGTCCTTATTAATTAATTTTACCACAAAGCTATCTCTTTAAAATCTAGTTTGTCCACCATATTCAAAATCAGCCGCCTCGAGAAATTCTCGTACATTCTCCGACAAGCAGGCACATTCACAGCAGGGTGTTAATTGCACTTTCAAGTTTGACAAAGCGCGCTGGGCCCATGCGTGATTACGTCATCACGCACTCACATGAGCAATACGTCTTCTCAGCGCGTTGGTTTTTACGATCAAACTCGCGTAACAAATATTTGACGACATCTCAAATACGTTCGTTTTAAATCGGAATTTTACAGAATCCTATGAAGGGCGTCTCCAAACTTTGTAACATGTGCTAATCCATCTCGTAAACCCTCACGATAAGCTGTCCTTTGATGGGACGATTTCGTGCTTTCGGCGCGCCTGTTAAATCCGACGGCACGTCACGTGACTCGCAAAACCCCATAAAATAAGTTGTTTTTTTTTTTTTTTCCCAGATTTACGAAAATCAAGTATAAAACATGCTTAATGACCCCAACAATGAAACCAGAATTGAAACTGACGTTAAAACGAACCCGTAACGTCGATCAGCCTTACGAAACATACAAAGTGGAAACAGAACTGAATTTGAATTTGAAATCAAAATGATGCTCCGTGGAGACCATCCATTTATCACGTACGGTACAGTGTTCAAAAGCCAAAACAGCATACAGAGTTTATCGGACCATGAGAAAACCCGAACGTTGGTCCATTTGACATCCACACACAGCACGAGTACTGTAGGAAATTCTCACATAATCCCCAAACTGTCTGCTGAAGTGGTTTTA
>NC_140977.1:10599576-10807076 GCF_056783735.1 Eptatretus burgeri | reverse complement strand
CTAACCGGTACTGAAGGGGATCCCAAACCTTTTTGGTCAATTTTGGGAAACCCGTCTGCTTTGAAAATCAAACTAGGCCCAAGGCCACCGATTATATGCAAGAACTATGGCACACAACACATACAAACACACACACTACATACTTGCAGTGGAAGGGGTGGGAGGTGGGGTCCATAGCTCGACTGCGGTAAGTGTAGTATGGTCCGTGTGTTTCATGTACGTTGGATTACCATGTAACAGGGATCTGTCAGAGTAAGTCGTTTGTTACATGTGACACCGAGGAGGCAGCTTATGTCATTTATAGACAGGGTAGACACCTCAATTATGTTTGTGGATGATGATGAAGAGGAATACAAGGGAGAAAAACTGAGCAGAGAAGAGGATGATGATGAGGAACAACAAACAAAGTGGAAGAGATGAGAGAATGATACCATTTGAGGAAAGGCCAAAACTATACAGGATATAAAACAACAAACGTCACCGGTAATATCTGATGAAGAGGAAGAAAACAAACAACTAGCAAAAATTCCAAACTTTAAAAGCACTGGTCCGGATGAAATTCCAAACTACTGGCTAAAGAAACTAGATGCTCGACACAATTACTACGCTCGAGCACTCAACGAACTTATCCAAGGGGAGGAGGTAATGGATGAGTGGCTCGCAGAAGGTAACACCTTCCTCATCCCAAAATCAGAAGAAACCCAATGACCTCACAAATATAGACCAATAACATGTCTTACCACCAACATACAAAACTCTGATGGGAATCGTCACAGAAATGACGTAGCACCACCAAGCACAAGAAGGAGGCCGAGAGGTAGAACAGAAAGGGATGTAAAAGAGGATACTACGGAACAGTGGACCACCTATTACTAACCAAGGCCATACTCAAAAAGTGTAAAACGAGAGCAAACAAATTGTCCACAGCCTGAATAGATTACAAAAAAGCTTTTGATAGTGTCCCACATTCATGGATGATAAGATACATACAACTGTACAAGATCAACCCCCAAATAATCAAACTGATTGAAAAAGCAATGGAGCTCTGGAACACCTCATTGATATTACAGCACTAGGAAGGAAAGATCAAAAAATACCAGGGGTGAAGATATGATGCGGGATCTTCCAGGATGACAGCCTTTCCCCACTCCTGTTTCACGTGGCCCTGGACCCACTGAGCAACTTCATTGATGAGAAAGGACACAGATACACCATAACATGCAATAAAATAACATCCAAAGAGACAGTAAAGGTGACACCTCAAGAATGAAGTGAAAAGATCCTGGAAGCTGAAGAGCACCAAAAATTGTACCAGTGATAACTGGAGAAATGGGAACGAGAAAGAAGAACCTTATGGAGACCGTAAAAACGATCCCAGGGAATATTATTACAAATGAACTATCGTTGGAAGCTGTTCGGGGCTTGGTGACGATCCTGAAAAGAGCCCTCGGAAGGAAACCCACCCAGAGTTCCACATTCACTGGGCCCGCAAGAACATCCTCGCACAGTCCCCCAACTGCAGGGTAGAGAGCGTCATTAAGACTATGTTTAGAATTAAAACTAACATGGTCCGTTCAATAATCGGAAGTTTTACTGAAACTCTGTCCTAATAGCATTCCTGTGTGCAAGTCCTGCTGAAGGGTTCACAACACGGTCCAAGGTGTGCATTTGGCACATTCAAACTGCCAATGGGAACGCCTTGGGTCTTGCCCTTGGTCGTGCAAACCACCTGGCGACTTCACCATCGCCATGCGGAACCCCAGTGCAATGCAGCCTTTGGTGTAATCATCATTTGCTCGACTCTGATATATCGCAGAGAACAACAGGTTATGTATTCACCCGTTTGTTTGTCTGTCTGTGAGCAAGATTTCCAGAAGTAGGTTAGACAAACCAACTCATCCAACAATGATGTCCTCATCCAACTCAATGGCAAAAAAAAGAGTCTCGGCGAGGGAGGGAGCTGCACGAGTCCTTTCAGTCGAAGGAGACGCAGACATGTGAAGAAGGCAATTTGAGAGATGGGAGATGAGCTGTGCTGTGTCTGCTTTTATTGTCAACACGTATACCATCTCAATTCTCTTCTGCGCCACTACGTGATCCATCCACGCTCTGAGATGCTTCATCAGACGAAGCAATTCACAGAAACAAATAAACCACAAATCAAAATGGAGATGAAAAGGCATTCCACTCAAACACTCCGGTTATTTAATATCCCTGAAACCAATCGAAAGCTAGGCTTATCTAAAATATACTGTACACAATCGACATTTATTGTTGCACTGGATGGTTAACACTGACAATGGGACAATGGGATAGTGCCCTGTGGGAGGGTGATGGACAATCCATCTGCGACACACGCATTCAATGAAGACGGTTAGTCACAAACTTCAGTGCTGGCAGGGTGGCAGATTGGATGATGGAACTGTACTGCTTGTTTTGTAGTATGACATCCGACCAAAAGTCATGGGACACCCCTCTTCTTGTTGTGGCAATTAACCTTTTTTCTAACCGTGAACACCTGAACATCATCACAAGGCATGGTATAATGGTCAGGGAACGTAGACGTAGAGAATGCCATCATCGTGTATCCCTTGACTTTTGGTGGAATCGTATTAATGATAAAGACAATAGTGTTAGTAATTATTCGTGTTGGGTGAAATCAGTTTGAAGATTGAGGTTACCTAAAGCATGCCAGCAAGCCAAGGAGGAAGAAAGAGACCAAAGGTCCCTAAAAGGCAGACGAGACAAAAAAGCCAGAGGAAAATTCGGTCGATGACCATTCCAACGTACTTCCAGTCTGCCTTTACCTGAGGGTGGAAGGTGGGGAGGAGTGACAAAATGAGGATATTTTGGGGGTGGAAACTTGTGGGGCACTTGTCACTCCAGCTCTGGAGCTTAGGGGGAGGAGGAGGTGAAAGGGGAAGTGGAGGACACAAACATGATTTACTCCCCACTCGCCCCCAAGTTTTTATGGCAAACTACTCAAGCAATCTGGAGCTCAAAGCTTGTACTATCCAGCTTCATAGATTGCCATTTATCAAGTCTTATAAACATCACCATAGCTTGACTGTCACTTGTTTATTTTGCAGGTCCTTGGAACTGAAGGAGTATCTTAGACGTATCTATTTTGAAGTTATAGATTTGCTGATCGGAGAATTGGAGGAGATTTTGAGCCAGAAATTCCTGGAACTCGAGATAAACCACTCCCACCTTCAGCTGCTGAATCTCAGTATGTTTGCGAGGCCATTTGGATACCAGCCTTGTGCCAGGACATCCATTGGGCCCTTTGAGGGACAGCACAGGGAGATCGATTCGTGATGAAAGTGAGATGGCATCGGTTTACAGAATGGTCATTTTGTTTCAAAATTTGCAAAAGAACACGAGTTAGGGGAATTATCAATCTCGGGGGAGGTGGGGGGCTAGGTAGTGGAGTCTAGGGAGTCTAGGTAGTGGTGGAGGAAGATAAGAAACAGCAAGGAAAGCTAAGGAAAGAGGAGCTGTGCAGCCTTCTCCAGGAGCAGTTGGCTGCTCATTTGTAAGTTACTACCATAGCTCATGACTTCTACCACTTCGCTCCGGTCCCTTTAATGCTTCACTGCAATTTCAGTTGAACTTTTTTAATTTTTTTTATCAATGTTTGCAACAACAGTGGAATAAATTATTGATGTTGATATAAATCAATGCATTTTACTGAAGCGCAGAAATTTCGAACAACATGCATTTCCACATCGTGTTTTAGAGCGTAAGCCTTTGAAACCTTTATCGGGCCTTACCTTCGCCCCTTGGGCGCTCGCAGTGACTGACCATTCCCACCAATTTGAAACACATCTTCCATTGTTTATGGGATGTTTGCGAAAAAAAAAACATGACAACCCCTCCTTAGTAGGATGGCCTACTCTTTGAAGTCGCACTTTGCATATCAGTTTATAGTCAGGTCGATAATCAAACCCAGATAAGAAAGGTCACGGACAAGTAAGGCGACCTCAAGCTATCCGAACAGCCCACTTCGAACTATCCAAACAGCCTACCTCAAACTATCCTAACAGCCTACCTCGAACTATCCTAATAGCCCATGTAAAGCTATCCTAACAGCCCACCTTCAGCTATCCTTACAGCCTACCTCAAACTATCCTAACAGCCGATGTTGAGCTATCCTAACAGCCCACGTCGAGCTTTCCTAACAGCCCACCTTCAGCCATCCTTACAGCCTACCTCGAGCTATCCTAACAGCCTACCTCGAGCTATCCTAATAGCCCATGTAAAGCTATCCTAACAGCCCACCTTCAGCTATCCTTACAGCCTACCTCGAGCTATCCTAACAGCCCAACTCGAGCTATCCTTACAGCCGACCTCGAGCTATCCTAACAGCCAACCTCAAGCTTTCCTAACAGCCGATGTCGAGCTATCCTAACAGCCGACCTCGAGTTATCCTAACAGCCCACCTCGAGCTATCCTAACAGCCCACCTCGAGCTATCCTAACAGCCCACGTCGAGCTATCCTAACAGCCCACGTCGAGCTATCCTAACAGCCCAACTCCAGCTATCCTAACAGCCCAACTCCAGCTATCCTAACAGCCCATCTCGAGCTATCCTAACAGCCCACGTCGAGCTATCCTAACAGCCCACGTCGAGCTATCCTAACAGCCCACGTCGAGCTATCCTAACAGCCCACGTCGAGCTATCCTTACAGCCCAACTCTAGCTATCCTAACAGCCTACCTCGAGCTATCCTAACAGCCCAACTCTAGCTATCCTAACAGCCTACCTCGAGCTATCCTAACAGCCTACCTCGAGCTATCCTCACAGCCCAACTCTAGCTATCCTAACAGCCCACGTCGAGCTATCCTCACAGCCCAACTCTAGCTATCCTAACAGCCTACCTCGAGCTATCCTAACAGCCTACCTCGAGCTATCCTCACAGCCCAACTCTAGCTATCCTAACAGCCCACGTCGAGCTATCCTTACAGCCCAACTCTAGCTATCCTAACAGCCTACCTCGAGCTATCCTAACAGCCTACCTCGAGCTATCCTCACAGCCCAACTCTAGCTATCCTAACAGCCTACCTCGAGCTATCCTAACAGCCTACCTCGAGCTATCCTCACAGCCCAACTCTAGCTATCCTAACAGCCTACCTCGAGCTATCCTAACAGCCTACCTCGAGCTATCCTCACAGCCCAACTCTAGCTATCCTAACAGCCCACGTCGAGCTATCCTTACAGCCCAACTCTAGCTATCCTAACAGCCTACCTCGAGCTATCCTCACAGCCCAACTCTAGCTATCCTAACAGCCTACCTCGAGCTATCCTAACAGCCTACCTCGAGCTATCCTCACAGCCCAACTCTAGCTATCCTAACAGCCCACGTCGAGCTATCCTTACAGCCCAACTCTAGCTATCCTAACAGCCTACCTCGAGCTATCCTAACAGCCTACCTCGAGCTATCCTCACAGCCCAACTCTAGCTATCCTAACAGCCCACGTCGAGCTATCCTTACAGCCCAACTCTAGCTATCCTAACAGCCTACCTCGAGCTATCCTAACAGCCTACCTCGATCTATCCTCACAGCCCAACTCTAGCTATCCTAACAGCCTACCTCGAGCTATCCTTACAGCCCAACTCTAGCTATCCTAACAGCCTACCTCAAGCTATCCTAACAGCCCACCTTGAGCTATCCTCACAGCCCAGTAGTGATATGCAATCACGAACCTTTGCGTATCTTTATGCAGCATATTAATCTTGAACACTCTTGTAATATTTTAATAAATGAACAACTGAACCTTACTTTCATCCCACTCAAATTTCCCATTGTTCCCCATTTCATTATTTTGTGCCATGTATACTCTCTTTCATTGCTGCCATCTTCTCTTTTCTTAACATCTCATTCTGCTTCTCTCACGACCTACTTCCCATTCTCCCTTTCGATGTAAAGCTTACGACACTCGTTGTAATTTTTATTGTTTGTGTTTTTCAAATTCCCTCTGTTCCTCATTTTCTCCATCTCTGACGACTCTCTTACCGCCCCATCTGCGTTTTCAGCACGCATTTCATCAGCAATGTACACCAGCCCTTCCAGTGCTCGATGCAACCCATCTGGCAGTCCTGTCGTTCCCCAGATCCCTCCGGCCTCTCCAGTATCTTCAGCTTCCCCGAGTCGCCATCTTCTCGCAGGCGAAGGCCCGCAAGCGGGTGAACTGGCTGCTGTGAGGCCTGATACAACCGCTATCTCTTCGGGAGCTGACGATAAAGCCACTTCGCCATTCGGTCTATGTGAGCACACCGAAATATTGGGAGAACCATGCTGTCTTCGGTATTGGTGCTGGAGGTGATGGCGGCTGGGCAGCACTGGTCTTTGCATCACGAGTAGTCGGGGAATGACGCGTAGGAAGCAGACGTGTACCCAGGCAGGCATGGCATGTGTGCCGGTGGAACGATGATGAACATTAAGCACAATGACAGTCACAACAATAGACAGGGTTACAAAAATCATGGTGAAGAGGAGGTATTCGCCTATCAAAGGGATCACCAGTGAAGTCGATGGGATGATTTCCGTGATGAGTAGCAGGAAGACCGTGAGTGAAAGCAGGACCGAGATGCACAAAGTGATCTTCTCGCCACAGTCCGATGGAAGGTAGAATACGAGCACAGTGAGACACGAGATAAGAAGGCAAGGGATGATGAGATTGATTGTGAAAAAGAGTGGCATCCGGCGAATTATGAACGAGTATGTAATGTCCGTGTACGTTTCTGGACAGCAGTCATATTTCTTGATGTTATAGTTGGCCACTGCTCGCTCGATGGACCACTCCCCACTCTCCCAGTAGTCTTTCTGATCGACATGACTAGCCATGGAAATCAGGTCGATCTTTGCCTGATCGTGGGTCCATGAGCCGAATTTCATGGTGCAGTTCTGACGGTCAAATGGGAAGAAGGTGACATCGATGGAGCAGGAGCTCTTGTAGATTGCCGGTGGTGTCCAGCGAACTCGACCCGAGTAAGAGATGTGGGCCTTGGTCATATGAGTTACCCCAAAGTCACCATCAGCGCTGCGAGTGAGATTAGCAGAGTGTGTAAAAGAGGGGAGGATGCGAAGAGGTGATGCAACAATAAAGCAGAATGAAATATGGATAAGTGGCCTAACATGTAAGGAACAGAAGCAGATATTAACAGACTAGTCTGAAAACGAGGCTGAACGTCTACTTTCTAGCAAGGTACTGACTTGTTGTAGAGAACGATGTCTGGACGCCAGATCATCTCAGAAGGAACTCTGACTGATGAAATATTCTCAAAATTCTCCGGTTTCCAGTGTAGCTTATAGTCATCCCACTCCTGCACATGATGGATCGAGTGGGGAAAAAAGTTACATTCAAGCAGAAGTCGTTGATACACAACATTCACACAACACAGAAGTAAGGTAACGTCTGTGCAATCAACTCAGTTATTCAACTTCATGATCTACCGCTTGTTATTATTACAAGCACGGACCTGCAGAACATCCGTGTGATATAAAATGTGACTTCAAGTCCTAAACTCCCCCCGCCACCCTCACAAAGCCCAAGTCCTCAACCTCCCCCTCCCAACCCTAAGGCTTTAAGTTTAAACCTTTTCCCCACCGCAACTCCTCAACTAGAGTCCCTGTATAAAGAAAGTTGCAATATGACGTTTCTGGGAAATTCATATCACGTGGTCCATGTACGCCATTTTGTTTCCATCCACCGTTAATCGGTCGGTTCCATTCCGTGAGAAAATAATCAATATGACATGATTGCACAACGTTTTGGTAGCAAAATATGATAAAACATCAACATGGGAGAAAGACCTTTTTCTTGATGGCCGAATACAATTTAAATGCTGTCGCTCCATTTCATTGTTGTTCTTTTTTTTCTCCTTATAATTATTTATTGTCTTCGCTCCTTCCTCATGTTCACTGTCCATCTTGTTCTCTCTGTATTTCCATCACTTTTGACTTTCATCTCTTCAGCTTTTTATCTACTTGTTCTATTTCTCTACCCATCTTCATTTCTGTTCCTCTCCATAACTCTTAATTTACTTTGTGAACATAGATTATGTTGCATCAACAGAATAATGAACAAAATATATCTAATCGCCATCTTGGATTCAGGGAAAGTTTGATGAGGTGCAAAAGCCACAGTGCTGATCATGTGCACACTGGGCCAGCATAACAGACAGGCCGTTGTGCAGGCTGCACTGCACTAGGCAAGGATAGATAGACATACCGTCGTCCCTGTGCTTCACAAGTCAGGTGATTCATCAGTGTGCATGCCATCCCTCGAATGGATGTGAAGCCAAGTATCCCGTCTGCTATCATCAGTTGGTGGATGTTGAAGATCCCACGGTGTCCTTCACCAAGAGTATGTGAGCTATCACCAGCCCCCTGGCCAAATTACAAATTCCTGCCTTGATTAACTGCTGAGAAGGCAATAGCAAACCACCCAGTGTCACTCTTGTCATGTTTTCAGGCAGACCACATATCAATCAATCAATCTCTCAAGTTCTTTCTCTTTTTTTTCATTCACAATATTGTTATCTTTTCTAATTCTCCACTCTCTTGAAGGTGTGTACATCCGGCTTGGATAGTGTGCCTCCATTTCTGTCTTTCACTTTCCTTCTTTCAAATTTCTCCATTCTGTCACTACATGTGTGTTTCTTCGACTCACTCACTCTGTACACCTGGAATTAGGCACTCATCAGGTGTGAACCATTACTCGCTCATCGCACTTCACTTTGCTGCGGTTTCTGTGATATGTTTCCTGGTAAAATCAATCCTGTCTGATTGTATGATAATTCTCACACAATGGAAGAATGAAATAAATCATTAAGTAATATCATCTCCCTTTTGGGCGCAATAAGTAATATCATCTCCCTTAAGAGAAAGACATGTTGATGAGAAAACGGAAACATTATGCTTCACACACAATGGGAACAGGTTTGGTACGCAACGCCAAATGGAAACAAAATGGCTTCTAATTGCAGGTTGTCGTGACTCTATATACAGTAGAGGGACTCTATCCTCAACCTCCACCCCTCCCCAAGCCTCCACCCTCCCAACTCTGCCCTACCTTTGCTCTCCACCTCTCCTCTCAACCCCAACTCTCGATCCTTCCCACCTCCAGCCCTCACGACCCTCCCATAAGCAAAAGGGCATTCCCACATCAATCATTACATATTTCTTCACTGCCTCATTAAAGCAGCGGAATATTTAACCCTTTCCCTCCCCGATCATACGATCACCGACTTCACAGAAACTGTGATCGAAACCGCAACAGCATGGCTCGTACATGTCATGGCACATCATGGTCGCCTGTCCAACTCACAATCCCACGAGATATATTGCTCAGATAGATTCCAATTGCACTGTCCCAGAGGCTGACACCAGAGGCCTGAAGCCTGTAACTACTGTGGCCTTCACAAGGTCCGTGATGCCTATCAGCTCAAACCTATCGATATTTAATGACCCTTTAAACTGTCGCTTTGGACATTTTACACTGAACGGAAAACTTATAGGGAGAGCATGGCAATTGTGAATATGACAGCTTTGAAGATGTCTTTGGATTGGCATATCACCAAAATGGTGCCCGAATGATTTTTTTTGAGGGTACGATTGTGGGTGGAGTCAGGCCAGCTGTCCAACCATTGGGTGGAAAGGAGCGTTATGCATGGATGAACGAACAAGCGTATCATTATCTATCTATAATTCCAGAAATCTCTGTGTGTGTCTGTCTGTCTGTATGTGTGTCTGTCTGTCTGTGACCGCTGTTTCTCGACAACCCCTGGTCCGATGTAATTGAAACTTGCCAGGAATGTTTTTTTCTTTTCTTTTTTCAAGGTTTGATATTAATCGGACAAGCGGTTTCCAAGTTACGGCCATTTATTTGCCAACCAATGACGGGACACGGTGCTATGACGTCACGAATGACGTCACAATTGTTTGTTGTTTTTGCATGTACGGCCACGCACGTACAGGCCCGCACGTACAGGCACGCACCTACAGGCCCACACTAGTCTATAATTTCAGCAATCTCTGTGTGTGTATCTGTGACCGCTGTTTCTCGACCTGTTTCTCGCTGTTTCACCGCTGTTTCTCGCTGTTTCACTGGTCCGATCTAATTGAAAGTTGCCAGGTATATTGCTGGGGCCCTGTGGATGTGCCATTTCAAGGTTTGATATTAATCAGACAAGTGGTTCCCAAGTTATGGCCATTTATTTACCAAACCAATGACAGGACACGGTGCTATGACATCACAATTGATGTCACAAATCTTTTTTCTTTTTTTTTTGCACGTATCACAATTGACGTCACAATTCTTCTTCTTCTTCATTTGATATGATGTCACAATTGATGCTGGGGACCTGAGTGTGTGCCTTTTCAAGGTTTGATATCGTTCTTCTTCACCCATTTCAGCTGTTTCCCAAGTGTTTCCCAAGTTATGGCCATTTATGATACGGTTGGTCCGATCTAATTGAAACAATGCCCCAATCCAGTCGTCGTTTACGAGAGCGAAGGAACGAAGCTGTGCGTCGTGCACGAGCAATGGAATCGGACGAAGCACGAGCTGCTCGCTTGACACGCGACGCTACGCACGTGACAAGGTGTCGTGCAGCTGAAACGGATGAAGCACGAGCTGCTCGCTCGGCAGACAACACTGGATGCAAGGCAAGGCGTTGTGCAGAAGAAACGGATGAAGCACGAGCTGCTCGCTTGACACGCGATGCTACGCGCGTGACAAGGCGTCATGCAGCTGAAACGGATGAAGGACGAGCTGCTCGCTTGGCAGACAACACTGGACGTGAGGCAAGGCGTCGTGCAGAAGAAACGGATGAAGCACGAGCTGCTCATTTGACATGCGATGCTCGCTTGACATCTGTGATGGGTGCACGGGCATGCACTACAAAAGCAAACTACAAAATCGGTGATGGGTGTTCGGGATTACGCACGTACGGGCACGCACATACGGTCACGCACGTACGGGCCCACACTAGTATTAATCAATGTAATGATCCACCACTTGCTCGCAAGCACAGCTCCCATCTCCCCAACACCATCCCAATGGAGAGATGCATCAACAGCAAAGCATGCAATGTGTGTCGTCACCCGATGAAAGCAATGCTGTTGGTAAAACATTGAACCTGACCCTTGACCTTGCAATAAATGATGAGGTGCTTTTGCGAGGACTGAAAGAATTGCAAGCCGTAAAAAGAGCCTGGCTGATGTGATTGAAGACGTTCATGTTCATCTCAGTAATCGAGGTGTGGTTGGTGTTGATACCTCAAACAAGAAGATTTCCATCAATATGAACTCTATGACATCAAGAATACCACCTACCAGTTTCAGCCAAACATTGGTCGTCATCATCTGCTTCTTCTCATCCTTCAAAGAGATTGACCAAAGCATTTTGCATCATCAACATCATCTGTTCATCTTTATCAAAACAAAATGTTGGCAACATCAATTTCCATCATCGAAAAGCTTTCCCTTATCAATCAATATTCACCAATAAACCTTACCGAATGAATAATCCGCTTTTTTTTGTTACAAACAAGATCTACTACTATGTCTAGTACAACTATTGTGGCCCTAATTACTCCCAACTTCTTGTGGGGTCAACTGCATGGGTTTTCCTCTACATACCCATCTATCCTGAGCATGCTCTCCACACCCAAATTTCTATCATGTCTCTGTCCACCACTTGTTTCCACCTCAAGTTTGACATGACCCTTCTCTTCCTGCCAGCTGCCTCCATGTCAGAGTCCTATATGAACACATGCCCCAACTAATGCAGACGTGCCTCCTCATGTCCTTTTTTTTGTATACGGAGTCCATTCCATTGGGACCATACTCTGTGCAGAGCGTTGGTGCTGCCTAAGCAGTCTCCTTGGCTATTGGGCACAATCCTGGATGGGTTGCCACTCCGACACAGGATACCAGCAAGCTGGCACTCATTTTGCCAACCTCAGAAGGATGGCAGGCAGAGTCAAAACCACCTGGTATTAATTCAACAGCCAAGTGGGATTTGAACTCGGGATCCTTGGATCCCAAGCCCACCACCAGAAATACGGAGTTGAGGCTCGTGGAAGAGCTAGAACGCTAAACGGATGAGGACGCAACAGAACAAAAGTAACAGTCGAGAGAGGTAAAACACCAACAGCAGGTTGTAAGGATAAAATAGAGGGAGATTTGGACAAATAATGGGTGTGTGGAGGAATGAGGGGTACGGGAGGCTGCATGGGGTTGATAAGATGATACAGAGAGAAGCTCTCAGGAAGGAAAAACTAGAAATATTGAAGGAGGCAGCAGGGTGGAGGGGTACGGGAGGTTCACGGTGGGGAGGGGGGGGAAATCATTGGTTTGGATGGAAAATGATCTGAGAGATGGTGAACCGCTGTCTTGAAGACTTGGATTGAAGAGGATGTGGAAGTTGGTTCCATGGGTGGGAAAAAAAGAGGAACAAATGAGTGAAGGTGAGCAGTGATGCTGGATTTAGGTAGTTTCACCAGAAGGGAGTTGAAGGTGTACCACGTACACCCTGCAGGAGACATGGGGGGGGGGGGACAAATCACGTAAA
This sequence comes from Eptatretus burgeri, assembly GCF_056783735.1. Classification (NCBI taxonomy): domain Eukaryota; kingdom Metazoa; phylum Chordata; class Myxini; order Myxiniformes; family Myxinidae; genus Eptatretus; species Eptatretus burgeri. The sequence continues at coordinate 10,794,496 of NC_140977.1, read as the reverse complement.
TAGCAGAGGGTGCAAGACCAGAAAAGAGGCGGTAGAAGAGAGAAAGACCACCGATCTGTCTGTGATGATGAAGTGATAAGCCCATAGAGGCCTTGATTTCCACGACGTCAAGCAGAGCAAGATGTGAGGCCGGGTCAGGGAGAGCAGAACTTCATCAAGCTGCAGATGAAGGTGTTGTAGGTGGATAGGAGTTCAGGTGTGCCAAGGAAGGACTTTGTATGATGGAGGATGCGCAATTGGCGGCTGGCTTTGCAGTCCAATTTTGAAACATGGTTTGCCCAAGAAAGATCATGGCTGATTGTGAGACCCAGGAGTTTGAATGACTGAACTTCCTCAAGAGGAATGTTAAGAAAGTCGACAGGAAATTTTGCCAGATGGTCCTTTTGGAGAGAGATAGTGAGAGTTTGAGATTTATCAGGATTGAAAAATATATTCCAAGTGTTTGACCAAGCTTTTGATTTATTTTCAAGGTCTGAAGAGAGGGAAGAGGATGTAGCCTTCCTGTCTGAAGGATGAGGGACGTCATGGCAGAGGGTGGAGTCATCATCAAATAGATAGAGGATTTTACAGAGAATCAGGGAGATTGCTCTCCTCTTCCTTCAGACAGGGAACTTAGGCAATGATGGCCTCCTCCTGTGTCCGTATTTTAGCCCATCACATTAATTTGATCAATTCGATTATTTCATCGATTTCATTTGGAGAGGGAGAATGGAGGAGGAGGAGGAGGAGGAGGAGGAGAAGATTTGAGCAGGAACAGTGACATCAGGACGATGTTATTCATTACCTCCATCTCTGAAGGTGGAAGGAGGTTGTTTTCACCCTTGTCTGTTTGTTTGTGTGCAGGATATCTCAAAAAGTTGTGGACGGATTCAGACAAAACTTGGTGGACAGGTTGGGTGTGTGACAAGGACAAATGGGCCTGATATGTTCTCGTGGATCAGGCATTACGTGGCAGAGGTTTGCGCTCTACCGAGTGCCCTTCTAGTTTTTGTACGTTTTCAGGACAGGGAGGGTTGTCAAGTGATGAATGAACAACACCGACAGCACATTCGCTTTTTAACAAAACCTCTCACAGACATCACAAAAAGTACCCAGATCACATTGCTTTTCTTCCTTTACTGTCAGGTACCGACCATTCCTGCCAACCTTCCTCTACCCCACTATCCCCAATGCTTGCAGGTACCTATCTAATTCCAAATTAAACTTATCTACCCTTTCTACCACCACTACCTTTCCAAGTAGACCAGTCTATGCATCAACTACGAAGTGAAAGGCCTCAACCATACCACTGCCCCAACTCTCCTCTTCTTTACTCTCAGGTTATGGTCCCTGGTCCCCTCACTGTCCCCTCTGTTGAATAATTCATCTTCACTTATTTTATCTACACCTTTCATTATCTTAAACATCTCTATCATATCTCCTCGTAACCACCTCTTTTCTAGTGTATAAAGCCCTGTCTCCTTCAGCCACTCCTCATAGATGAGTCTAGCTAGGCCCGGAATCAATCTAGTAACCCTGCGCTAAACCCTCTCTCTGGCATCTATGTCCTTCATGAATTGTGGTGACCAAAACTGCACACAATATTTGAGATGGAGGCTCACGAAATTCTGGTACAATGCCAACACCACCTCTTTTGATTTATTATTTATCCCCCCTACGAATACTACCTGAAGCCCCATTAGCTTTACCTCTACCTGACCCGTATCTATTACCACCCCCAGATCCTTCTCCTGCGTGACATGCTCCGAGACTACCCTTTGCATCATCTAATTTCTATTTTCATTTTTCTTACCCATCCGCACCCTGAACAAATTCCAAATTCCTGACAAACCTACAGAGGGCACCACATCAGCGGCACAGCTGCGTCCCTGGGAAATGATGCAAACCAACAGCCATGTGCTGCACACAAAAGCAATGAAAGACCCACCCAACCCCAGCACCTCACCTCACCTCACCTGAACCTCAGTTAAACTGCATATGCCAATATATGAAAGCATCTCGACTTTCCTGAATCTGATGATCTTTTCTCCGAACATGTGTGATCCCATGAGCAACACCTGCTATAACTTCAACAGCATATACACCAAACCAGCACTTCTGCGTTCTCCATGAATGAAATGTCCAAAATCATGTCTTATCTTTATCCTCATGAGCCCTATCCTCCAGTTGCTCCATGTTGAATGTACCACATCGATAAGCTGGGCTATGGATAAGCCAAAGTGAACGCAGACAACGTCCGAGGCATTGGCGACAGGTCGCGACCACTTGTGGTAGTTGAGGAAGAGGGAGCGGAGTAGCTGTTCCTCTGCGATGTGCGTGGCTGCCTGCTCGCTCGCTGGTGAAGAGAAAAGACTGAATTAACGAGGTGAGCATCAAAAGGAAAAACTAGGGGCAAGTAATACCACTTCTCTGGTAAGCTTTCCTTGCCCACAGTGAAAACTGAATAAACATGGAGAAAGGGAAACTTGAACCACAAAGAATGAAACATATCAGACGATAGAGAGCTTGTGGAACACCGGAGCACGATGGTTTCCATCGTGGTTTCCGACCACGATGTATATTTTACACGAGCCGCCATTTTGTCTGGATCACGATATCCCTCAGCGATGAGAGTGTGAGCGTAAAATTTGATTGGTCGACATGGTGTAAACTGGCGGGATATTTTGCCCAAGTATTGCTAAACTGGATGTTTTTGAAAGTGCCAACAAGACGATTTGTGTTCCGCAACATTCCAGTGTATAATTGAATTGGAATAAAATTAAGATTTGGAAAGTTGTAGAAAAAAAGGTCATGACCTGGGACGCAAAAAAAAAAAAAACAACTAGAAAGCATCTGAAAATGTGAAGCCCGTCCGCGCCTGCTTTGTACTTAAACAAAACTTGACAATAACAACATAAAAAAAAATTGTACATTTTATTCATTTGTGTTCTCCACAATCTCATAATATAACAAAGGCACGCTGAAGATTTAATGACAAAAGCTCAATTGATAAAAATGTTACGGCCTAGACGTACACACTGAATCTCAATGGTGAACAGGGATTTTGATTAAAACATTCATGGCTGGTCTCCCACTTCAGCGATGACATCATCCTTACAATCCTCTATTCCCCATTGGGATTAGAACCAAATGTGCCAAGTTTCAAATTTTTCCAATCAGTGATTTCAAATACGTTAAAAATTTTTTGTGTTAAATCCAAGATGGCTGCCATACCACGTGACCTATGGCGTCACAATTTTTCTTTAAGATATTCTCCACTGGGAGTGGGGTGGTTGCTCCTACATTAAAAATTTTGTGTCTCTCAGACAAGTGGTTGCTTAGATTTTTTAAAAAGACTAAAAAATAAAAGCAACAAGTCTGAAGACAACGATGGTTCACGAGCGGTATTTGACGATGTAGATTGTTTCAGAAGTCAAGGATGAGACAATGTGATAATTTTTGAACAAGTTATAAAAATGATCAACATGATGTGGTACGAGTGACAGGTTATTAGCTGCAAAATGTCGAAAACCCGGTTTCGTTCAACAACTTTCAAATTTGACCTTTGCATAACCTTTAAAGGTCACAAAACAATGTTGTGGACATTAAAATAAGGAAACAGGATACGTGCTATAGCTTATTGGAGTTAGTTCATCAAAGAAGGTCGAAAACCTGGTTCGATACCCACAACTTTGAAAATTTGACCTTTGTGGCCTTTAAAGGTCAAAGATCAAGGATTATGACCTTTGGTGCAAAACTTCCTCTGGAACATTCCAGGAACAATATAATGTCATATAGGCTATATGGCATTTCGCACTCCTCGGATTAACCAGACTTTGATGGGATCAGCGTAAAAACAAACATGAAGGGGGCGCCACGGGCAAGGTGTTCGAGATAGAGGAAAATGGTTTCAAGACTTTAGGTGGGGAATGACCTCAAGATTATGCATAAAAAAATATTGTCATCCGAGCTCTCAAAGTTTGGGCGGTCGTATGATTTTTATGTCAAAATTCGCAATTTTCTAAGTTGTTGACCGTGGGACGAAAATGAAAAATCAGACCGACGAGTTTTAGATAATTAATTTTGCGATTCAAATACCGAGAGAACCCATTCCATTCAGTAAATTCCCCAGGAGAAGATAGATTTTTAATCCGACTACCCCCTAAAAATGGCTATTTTGGGGGCGTAGCTCCGCCCACAATGGGCGTAGCACACCCTCATCCAGGAAAACACAACTAGACATTGATATCGAACACATAACCAAGTTTCATCAAGATCAGATCAAAGTCCACGGAGTTATGCTCTGGACAGACAAGCCGGTAGGCGGACATGGGTAGTCGACTACCCAATAGAACCTGACGCGATGGGCCTGTTCAATGGGAATGACCTGAGGATTAGGCACAAGAAAATTCATGATTCTAGCTTCAAGGGTTAATGCTGCAGATTGTTTTTTTGTTAAAATACCCCCACATTTAGAGGTTTTTCGGCCGTTGCTAGGTAACGGAGGGGTCCATGGCAACGCTTCTTTCTCACACATAACTAGGACATACCATGAACCTACCATACCAGTTTCATGTTTATCTGACTCATAGTCTCCGAGATATAACGAACTTCGTTTTGGCTGCTCTTAGAACACCCTTATTGGCTGCTCTTAGAGCACCCTTATTCTGGACATTTTCATCTGTCTGTCTGTCCGCGAAACTTTGGTCAAGCCTAGGGGCTAAACCACTCAACCGATTCCAATGAAATTTGGCAGGTAGGACCAATATTTCTGGGAATCGTGTGCTTTCGAATATGGGACCCTGGTGCCCAGCAACGGCATAGCAACGGCCCTTTAAAGTGGTCAAAAAAATGGAAAAAAAAATCAAAAATAAATAAATCGAAAAGTCGAAGCATAGACTTCTGTGCGCAATCTAACTCGCTCCCTTCCTGCCAATTTGCAGCACTAACAAAAAATATTTGTAGGAGGAGATAGGTTTTGGGTGAGTACATGTCGAACATTTCAGAAACGGTTAATTGTGAATATCTCTAAGAGAAAGAGTCTGATTTTGATGAAACTTGGGTGAAATGTGTACAATGTGGCTTGCATGTACAGAAAAATGAATGGTTGCTATGCACACCTCCGTTGCTTAGCAACAGCTAAAATACTTTATCGTACATCGTACACTTATTGTGGACTGTACAAAAAAAATCAATACCTCCGAAACGAGACCTCCGAGGGACCTGTTTTTTTGTGCCCAAGGAGAATGTCTTACAGGATCATATAAAAAAATAAAATCTTTAGCGAATAGATAAATGGAATTACCATGGCTGCCAATTGTTGGAGTCTCTTTGGAAACATGCCTGAAATTTCACAAGGCGGGTTTCTGGGCGCAAACAGAGAGGGTTGTGATAATCATATTTATTTTGCTGAATTGATTGATAGCATGTACATGAATATCAGCTCGTCGCGTCGGCCAGCTTTCCATCTAGAGCGAGCAGCCATGTCACCTACAGGCTTGTTCTGGACATTTCCATCTGTCTGTCTGTCCGCGAAACTTTGGTCAAGCCTAGGGGCTAAACCACTCAACCGATTCCAACGAAATTTGGTAGGTATGACCAATATTTCTGGGAATCTTGTGCTTTCGAATATGGGACCCCAGGCCCTAGCAACGGCCCTTTAAAGTGGTCAAAAAAATCGAAAAAAATTATAAAAAAAAAAAAACGAAAAATCGAAGCTTAGAGTTCTGTGCGCAATCTAACTAGCTCCCTTCATGCCAATTTGCAGCCCGAACAAAAAATATTTGTAGGAGGAGATATGTTTTGGGTGAGTACATGTCGAACATTTCAGAAACGGTTGATTGCGAATATCTCTAAGAGAAAGAGTCTGATTTTGATGAAACTTGGGTGAAATGTGTGCAATGTGGCTAGCATGTACACAAAAAAAGAATGGTTGCTATGCACACCTCCGTTGCTTAGCAACAGCTAAAATACTTTATCGCACATCGTACACCTATTGTGGACTGTACAAAAAAATCAATGCCTCCGAAACTGGACCTCCGAGGGACCTGTTTTTTTGTGTACCCAAGGAGAATGTCTTACAGCATCATATAAAAAAATAAAATCTTTAGCGAACAGATAAATGGAATTACCAGGGCTGCCAATTGTTGGAATCTCTTTGGAAACATGCCTGAAATTTCACAAGGCGAGTTTCTGGGCGCAAACTAAGAGGGTTGTGATAATCATATTTATTGTGCTAAATTGATTGATAGCATGTACATGAATATCGGCTTGTCGCGTCGGCCAGCTTTCCATCAAGAGCGAGCAGCCATGTCGCCTACCTCTTTATTTTATTGTTTTCGACCAGGGTTCATTCAAAATCTATCTTCTCCGACAGTTTTCATAGAATCCGGCTGGACATTTTTGACAATATGGCTGAATGTACTGCCCACAGCAGCTCGTGGCCCGATTTTTGATTTTCCAAAACATCAATTTTTTTATGATTTTTCAAAGATTTCAACGTCCCGTTGCAAGGCAACGGTCGTGTCCATAGCAACGGTTCTCATTTGCACACAACTCGGTCATGGCTATACCATGTCATGAACCTACCAACCAAGTTTCATCGAAATCGCCATTGTATTAACGGAGCACAGGACCGAACAGATGGACAGACAGAGACAAGCCGGTAGGCAGACATGGGTAGTCGACTACCCAATAGAACCTGACATGATGGGCCCGTTCGATGGGGAATGACCTGAGGATTAAGCACAAGAAAATTCATGATTCTAGCTTCAAGGGTTAATGCTGCAGATTGTTTTTTTGTTAAAATACCCCCACATTTGGAGGTTTTTCGGCCGTTGCTCAGCAACGGAGGAGTCCATAACAACGGTTCTTTCTCACACAAAACTAGGACATACCATGAACCTACCATACCAGTTTCATGTATATCTGACTCATAGTCTCTGAGATATAAGAAACTTCGTTTTTTTTTGTTTTTGACCAGGGTTCATTCAAAGTCTATCTTCTCCGACAGTTTTCATAGGATCCGGCTGGAAATTTTTGACAATATGGCTGAATGTACTGCCCACAGTCGCGTGTGGCCCGATTTTTGATTTTCGAAAAAATAATTTTTTTTATGATTTTTCAAAAATTTCAAAGTCCCGTTGCTAGGCAACGGTGGTGTTCACAGCAACGGTTCTCATTTGCACACAATTAGGTCATGGTATGAACCTACCAACCAAGTTTCATGGAAATCGCCATTGTATTAAGGGAGCACTGGAAGGAACAGAGGGACAGACAGACAGAGGGACAGACAAGCCGGTAGGCGACATGGCTGCTCGCTCTAGATGGAAAGCTGGCCGACGCGACTAGCTGATATTCATGTACATGCTATCAATCAATTTAGCACAATAAATATGATTATCACAACCCTCTTTGTTTGTGCCCAGAAACCCACCTTGTGAAATTTCAGGCATGTTTCCAAAGAGACTCCAACAATTGGCAGCCCTGGTAATTCCATTTATCTATTCGCTAAAGATTTTATTTTTTTATATGATCCTGTAAGACATTCTCCTTGGGCACAAAAATCAGGTCCCTCGGAGGTCTCGTTTCGGAGGTATTGATTTTTTTTGTACAGTCCACAATAAGTGTACGATGTACGATAAAGTATTTTAGCTGTTGCTAACCAACAAAGGTGTGCATAGCAACCATTCATTTTTGTGTACATGCTAGCCACATTGTACACATTTCACCCAAGTTTCATCAAAATCAGACTCTTTCTCTTAGAGATATTCGCAATTAACCGTTTCTGAAATGTTCGACATGTACTCGCCCAAAACCTATCTCCTCCTACAAATATTTTTTGTTAGGGCTGCAAGTTGGCATGAAGGGAGCTCGATAGATTGCGCACAGAACTCTAAGCTTCGATTTTTCGATATTCTTTTTGATTTCTTTCGATTTTTTGATCACTTTAAAGGGCCGTTGCTATGCCGTTGCTGGGGCCCAGGGTTCCCATATTCGAAAGCACATGATTCCCAGAAATATTGGTCCTACCTACCAAATTTCATTGGAATCGGTTGAGTGGTTTAGCCCTGAGGCTTGACCAAAGTTTCGCGGACAGACAGACAGATGAAAATGTCCAGAATAAGGGTGCTCTGAGAGCAGCCAATAAGGGTAGAAAAAAATCTCAATTTTTTTTTTTTCGACTACATCGACTACCCAACATAACGAGTATCGTGGTCACTCTGGCTGGTGCTCGTGAACCAATAAGAAGGCCAGAAAAGAGTTTAAAATCATAATTATGAAAATTAGGTTAGGCCTAATGTGTTAAGCCTGTATCTCACTCGGCTGCGACAGCTCGCAACTCGTTAGAGACACAAAATTGCGATAAAATAGTGATAATTTTCACTTGGAATCACACTGAATATATTTTTCCGTATGTCTCACGAATATCTCACATTTGCGTATGTCTCACGTCATTGAGAACAAATTGTGATATAATTACGAAACTCTCAGGGGTCCCAGGACAGATCATCATTTTTTTCTCCCATCAGCCACAATTTAGTTTCATAGGTCACCAATCCCTCACAAAGTTGTCTCACATTTGTCGCACCTTCTGACTCACGGAAACTAAATTGAGAAGGGTTCGAGACCGGTTCGAGACAACCGCGACGACTCTGCGACTATTTTGAGAGAAAATTTGTCGCACGACTTTTTTGAACATGTTCAAAATTTAAGCGACACCAGAGCGACGTCCTGAGACTCACGCGAGGAAATTGAGAACCACCGCGAACGTTTCGAGACATTTTGGAGAATCCCGTTCGCATTTTGTCGCGAGCTGTCGCAGCCCAGTGAGATAAAGGCTTTCGGCCCACCATAAAATCAAGATGGCCACCAAATTATTTTGCCAGTGTGCCATGGTGGGTGGAGTCAAACGAACAATGTGAGTGTGGTCCGGCAACTGTCCGACCAATGGGTGCGCATTTCAAAAATCGAAGAAAAGCAACAACAACAACAACAACAACAACAACGTGGAACTGTTGTTGATCTGCCACATGCAGCAGGTAAAACAAATTCAGAAGTTTATCGCCGTTGATGCAGCGTCTTTTACACCGCCTGATTTAACAAATTAGTATTCATGCCTGTTGTTCGTGTCCTTTTTAACATCCTTAAAAACAGGACATTTCTTGTTTGGAATGATTTTCAATTGAAGTTATTAAAGTAGTTCCTCGATCATGAGATTGACGTCTGGAGATAGACAAACAGACAGACAGACAGACGGACAGAGTGAACCAATTGCTTGACTCCGCTTTTCGCTTCACGTGTGCGCGCACGGGGTAATTACACACAGAGAATGATGAATGCACTCCAACCCAGGTCCTTCTCATTGCTGACATGCATAAAGTAACCGCACATTGCCGTCGATGAACGATCAACGTGTCGAACTTAGACGTTTGGTGGTTTGTCTCCTTCGTGAAGCCACCGTCTGATTTGATGCTTCACAGGCAGGGAGTGCGCACGTTAAGCCGGCCGTCCCCTCCACCAGCTATCAGCGGGTGGACATTATAAAGACCCTACGGTGTCTTTCGCGAAGGGTGGGCGAGTTATCGCCGGCACTCTGAATCACAACCTCCTGCTCAAATCGGCTCCAGTCGAACGGCAGGCCTGGCCAGCTGGTTCGTGAAAGACTCGGGGCAACAATATTATTCGCTCGATGAGCAACTTCATGAGAAAATGGCGTTCGGAGGGAGATGGGCAAATAAGCCGTGGGTACGAGTACTGACCGGGTATAATGGGTAATAAACAAGTTTGACAAAGAGTCGATGTTGATTTGAAATCTTGGGCCTTGTTTGTTTGGTCGAGCCGACCACCAGTGACGATCACGATGCTGGGATTCGGCTCCAAATCGCCAACACTGCATTCGTTGACCGCCATTACCTGCTGTTCCCCTATTCGGTCGGGACAACGATATTCCTCTCACACGGACAGAGGTCGCCATGACGATCGCAGGGTGTCGAGGGCGCCGTTTCCATGGCAACTCGTGACGCAGACACCACCGCACTCTGATTTCCATCGCACGATTTCATGAGATAATAATCGTCATTTATATCCCGAAGTTGCATTTCGCTCGTTCACGGAGGGGCCACGTGTCCGAAGGTGAGGATCGGCGTGAAATTTAATCGTCCGCGGGTCGGCTCACCTGAGGAGAGGAGGCGGGAGAGGAAAACAACCGCCGGGAGACACCGCAGCGAGAAGGAAAGGGAGCGAGTCATGGCGACGTCGTTGGAGAAACGGACCGGGGTGGGGGGACGTGAAGGGAGGTGATCGGAGACCACTCGGTGAGGGTTTGTACTTCAATCGAGGGATCGGGAGGAGAACACTGCACGACGGTCATGGAGGGTCGACCCAGGACCGCTCAGAGCATCCTTCCGGTGGAGATTGGTATAACAACAAGAATGTCCCTCAACTCGAACCATGTGCACAAAATGGTGTTCCACAGAGGTGGCCGAGTGTTTCGACGTCGATTTTCCACCACAAACGCTTTGATCAAGTGTCCCGATTCGATAAAGGAAGATCATTTGAAGGCAAGACCCGATTGTTTAAAACTGAAGGCACCACCACCGAGTACACGGGATAGAGTGGTCCATAGGTCTACTCAGTGGTTCAGTGGTCCGTAGGTCCCGGGCGAAAACCACACGGTGGTCCGTAGGTGTAATCAGTGGTCCGTTGGTCCCGGGTGAAGATGGCCCGGTGGTCCATAGGTCTACTCAGTGGTCCGTTGGTCCCGGGTGAGGACCGCCCGGTGGTCCATAGGTCTACTCAGTGGTCCGTTGGTCCCGGGTGAGGACCGCCCGGTGGTCCATAGGTCTACTCAGTGGTCCGTTGGTCCCGGATGAGGACCGCCCGGTGGTCCATAGGTCTACTCAGTGGTCCGTTGGTCCCGGGTGAGGACCGCCCAGTGGTCCATAGGTCTACTCAGTGGTCCGTTGGTCCCAGGTGAAGACCACCCACTGGTCCATAAGTGTACTCAGTGGTCCGTTGGTCCCGGGTGAGGACCGCCCGGTGGTCCGTAGGTCTACTCAGTGGTCCGTTGGTCCCGGGTGAGGACCGCTCGGTGGTCCGTAGGTCCCGGGTGAGGACCGCTCGGTGGTCCGTAGGTCCCGGGTGAGGACCGCTCGGTGGTCCGTAGGTCCCGGGTGAGGACCCCCGGTGGTCCGTAGGTCCCGGGTGAGGACCGCTCGGTGGTCCCTAGGTCCCGGGTGAGGACCCCCGGTGGTCCCTAGGTCCCGGGTGAGGTTGTTGGCCCCATTGCGAATGTCCATGTTATTGTAGGTAGTACACGTTTGCAGAATGAGTTGTTTTTCCATATTGTGAAGGGTCAGCTGCATGGTAAACGGTTTCAAGATGATTCCTCACATGGATATACAAGGAACCTTCACACAGGAGGCCATTTGGTTCCATCATCCCTGGACTCCACCGATGCATCAATCGAGGGCTTTCAGAGCTTTCCCATAATGCCGTGCGCGCCGCCATGTTGGTTAATTAATTTCCACGGCAACGATAGCATCAATACCTCGACAACCTATCACGTTTGTCTCGTTACTAACTTACTGCAATGGAAGGTTACGTGATACTTCTTTGGCCTTGTTTACCTTTTTCTCAATTGTTTCGCTTGCCATCCAATATGGCGCCTGAGCACAATATCATGGGTACTGAAACCCCTCTACAATTTCATGGGAGCTACTCTCCCATCCTCTGGTACCTGTCCAGACTCCAGTGAGCTCTCAAAGTTATCTTAACATCACGCTCATCTGATGCGTTAACATCACGCTCATCTGATTCGTTAACATCACGCTCATCTGATTCGTTAACATCACGCTCATCTGCTCCGTTCACATCACACTCATCTGCTCCGTTAACATCACGCTCATCTGATGCGTTAACATCACGCTCATCTGATGCGTTAACATCACGCTCATCTGATCCGTTAACATCACGCTCATCTGATCCGGAAACATCACGCTCATCTGATCCGTTAACATCACGCTCACCTGATCCGTTAACATCACGCTCATCTGATCCGGAAACGTCACGCTCACCTGATCCGGAAACATCACGCTCATCTGATCCGGAAACATCACGCTCATCTGCTCCGTTAACATCACGCTCATCTGCTCCGTTAACATCACGCTCATCTGTTTCGTTAACATCACGCTCATCTGCTCCGTTAACATCACGCTCATCTGTTTCGTTAACATCACGCTCATCTGCTCCGTTAACATCACGCTCATCTGTTTCGTTAACATCACGCTCATCTGATCTGTTAACATCACGCTCACCTGCTCCGTTAACGTCACGCTTACCTGCTCCGTTAACGTCACACTCATCTGCTCCGTTAACATCACGTTCATCTGATTCGTTAACATCACGCTCACCTGCTTCGTTAACGTCACGCTCATCTGCTCCGTTAACATCATGCTCACCTGCTCCGTTAACTTCACTCTCATCTGCTCCGTTAACATCACGCTCATCTGCTCCGTTAACATCACGCTCATCTGCTCCGTTAACGTCACGCTCATCTGCTCCGTTAACGTCACGTTCATCTGATTCGTGAACATCACGCTCACCTGCTCCATTATCTTCACGCTCAACTGCTCCGTTAACATCATGCTGATCTGCTTTGTTAAAATCACTGTAATAATCATCTGAGTTTTGTGCCTTTATACCCAATCAATTACTTTCACTGGCAAGTTGCCCGTGCCCGCATGGGATTCCAAACGGGGTAGGGATGGGGGAGGCAAAAATGCAAATGGTATCTTGTGTCATCAAGCCAGCAAGCTGGGAGCAGCAATTCCCATTTATTGCCACATCTGATGCAATTAAAATGCTCTAATGGCCGTGAGATGCTCCATTTGAAACTTTGTTCCATATGTGTAGCTTTTTGATGCCGAAGTTCCGTAATAAAAACTTGGATTGGTCTCAAAGCCAGTGACCAACTGCAAATTTCATTGTCGGATTTACCTGTCATCGCACGAGCAACCCTTCTCTTTCAACCTCGAGCATCTACACGTCATGAGAATATATGTGCTGTGTACAAACTGGCTTGAAAGTCACTTTACCTCTACCCAGTAAAACATTCCTTCTTAAACTTCAACATACTGGGTTTATTTTGCAGTACTTAGAATGATTATTCAATCTTTAAATCTGTATGCACTCCATCGGTCTCCCTGTACTGCTGAAATCCTCGCCAAGTCCTCTTAGACATCTTGTGTGGCATTGTGGAGTCACAAAGAACAAATGCTCTACTGGGGAGAGGAAAAACGACCTTTCAAGCCACCCTGTACATTGTGCAATCATCTGAAGCTGCGGGGGTTCGGGAGGGAAGGTCGACGAAAATTCTCTATATAAATGTGTATCGTGTAGTGCCACCCGGTGGTGGTGGCGGAATAGGGTATTCAAGTCAGCTGTGCAAATAACTTGCATTTTTGCACTGTGCACATCCCCAGAGAATGGGAAGCCACAAAGCCAACCTCCACTAATCAGGGTAATGTGGGTAGGAGTATGGAGGGAGGGGAAGGAGGGAGGGGGGAGGTGGGAGAATCCATCCATTGGAACCATACTCTGTGCAGAGCATTGGTACGACCTCTGCAGTCTCCTTGGCTCGTGGGTACAATCCTGGACAGGTCACCACTCTGACACAGGATACCAGCAAGCTGGTACTCATTTTGCCGACCTCAGCAGGATGACAGGCAGAGTTATCCCTACCCGGTATTAATTCAACAGCCAGGGGGGATTTGAACTCAGGATCCTCGGATCCTAAGCCCACCACCCTAACCATTAAGCAAACACCAGGAATATGGTGAGAATGAGGGAGGGGAAGGGACGGAAGGAGAGAAGGGGTAGGAGGAGGTACCCGGCATTGCCTGGCAACGCTGGACACCCCCTGTTAATGTGTATGTATGTATGTATGTTTACCGTTTTACACAGCACACCCTCAGCCAACATAGCTTGAACGTCCTCATCTCCTCTGCTTGCAATCTTGATATTAAAAAACAAATTGTCCATTGAGTAAATAAATAACTTTTCTTCCCTTGTATCACAAACTCTATAAAAGCATCTCAAGTCCTTCACGATAATTTCTTGCAACGGTTGGCAGCATCATCTGGAGGTAAGCACACTCGCCTCTAAACGGTGTAGCCTGGGTTTGAATCTCGGCCCAGCTTTAAACTGTCATCCTGGTGATTCCTCAACGTGTGTGCCGTCCCTCGGATAGACGTCACACTGGGCATCCCATCTGCCGGCATTCATTGGTGGACGTTTAAGGTCCCACGGTGTCCTTCGCGAAGAGTCGGCGAGCTATCGCCAGCACCATGAACGAATTCCTGCTCTAACCTACAGGGGGCACTGCATCAGCCACATCCTCAGCCAACGATGCCACTCCACAGCCTTGTGCGACATCCAAAAAAACAAAAAGAACACTTCTTAAAAGCCACCTTTGCCGAGTGGTTAAAGGAGCACTCAGATATGTCATCACAACATGCAGAACGATCGACGTAACTTACTTCCTGTATTATTGAAGCCGTAAAACATTTTGGTCACCTTGTTACAACAACCTCAAACTCAATCATCAACATTGTCTCGTTTTCATTCCTCCAGCACACCAACAGGTGTATTGCCTTTGAAATGCATTTTCAGGGCACAACAAGTTGGTCATAGAGAGTTTGCATTCCCACCACAACACGTTTCTTCACCACCAATGAAACCACCACACAGACAGTTGTGTGAAAATGTAAAAATAAAATAAAATAAATAAACCTTGTAACAGGCGACAGTTCATCAGGATAGTTCAATCTGTGCTTGTGCTGTTCAGCTGCTGCATCCTTGAGCATGCCGCTGAAGATGAACGGCATACTCTATTATGCAGCACCCTTCGTGCCAATGGAACAAAAACACGGACTCAAAAGCATTCTCCGTGTATCCGCAACTGCATCACAAACTCGATGTTCCGTTTCATTCACGTTCACAGTCCTCCACCACGGTCGCTTCAGATCAGCTCAGCCGAAGCACGGGCATCACAAGGGACCGGCGAATGTCCTTATATTAACGGTGGTACTTCATCGTCATCTTGAAATGTCGTGTCCACTTTTGGCCTGCGAGATAGTGAAGGCAGATGAGCATGGTATGCGGAGGCACGACTTCCTTCTTCTGGGGGGCTTCTTGAAGGGGAAAGTTGGAAAAAACAAGCACAAGGCAATTGTTGGAAGACTACAATGATGTGAAACAAAAGAAGGCAACCACATTTAGTGTTTATATTCTTCCATCATACGTTTTAATAACTAGAAGGGCACTCGGGAGAGTGCGTACCTCGGCCACACAATGACTGATCCACGAGAACATATCGGTCCCATTACATTTTGGAGGTATCGTGCCACATATCGTTTTTGGCCCGATCTCTCAATGGTGAAGAATCACTTTTTTAAAATGTTGCAGTAGGATCCGAATCCGGATCTTCACCAAAATGTAATCAGTTCGTCGTTGTCAAACACCCAATCTGCCCACCAAATTTCATCCGAATCCGTCGCCAACCTTTTGAGATATCCTGTTCAGAAACAAAAACAGGCAAACAGACAGACAGACAGACAGACAGACAGACAGGGGTGAAAACGAAACCTGGAAGGATGGCCGAGAGGTATGCACACACCTCCGAGTTGTTTGTCCTGGGTTCCAATCACGACCCAGCTATAAACCGTCATCCCGGTGTTTCACAGGCAGGGTGATTCATCAACGCGTGTGACGTCCTTCAGACGGATTGTTAAACGGGTGTCCCGTCTTCCACCATTAGTTTGTGGAGGCTAAAGATCCCGCTGTGTCCTTCGAGAAGAGTAAGCGAGCTATCGCCGGAACCATGAACAAATTACAAATTCCTGCCCAACCTTACAAGGGGCACTGCATCAGCTGTTCCGCCAGCAGACAAATGACAATCCACAGCCAAGTGCTTCACAGCAACGAGGACAAATGGGAAAATGATCACTAAAAGCCACAACATGACAGCTGGGGGAGGGGGGGGGTGATATAAAGGAGGTTCAAATGGAGAGACCACATATCTATTTGCTTTTGTAACCGAAGACCTATTTTACAACACTGCAAACTGAAAGGTCCTTACATCGCCTTGCTGTCCGGCTGATCGCAAGCCTGTCTCGAAGGTTCAGCACGAGGTCGTGGTTTCACAATGACACCGACCTACGAACACAGACCCTTCACTTAACCATTTTGTCGAATTTGCTTCCAAATTATTAAATAACTAGCAAATACAACCCGTCGCTTCGCTGATGGGGGAGAGGAAGAGGGAGGGGGGAGAGAGGAAGAGGGAGGGGGGAGAGAGGAAGAGGGAGGGGGAGAGAGAGAGAGAGAGAGAGAGAGAGAGAGAGAGAGAGAGAGAGAGAGAGAGAGAGAGAGAGAGAGAGAGAGAGAGAGAGAGAGAGAGAGAGAGAGAGAGAGAGAGACAGAGAGAGAGACAGAGAGAGAGAGAGAGAGAGAGAGAGAGAGAGAGAGAGAGAGAGAGAGAGAGAGAGAGAGAGAGAGAGAGAGAGAGAGAGAGAGAGAGAGAGAGAGAGAGAGAGAGAGAGAGAGAGAGAGAGAGAGAGAGAGACAGAGACAGAGACAGAGACAGAGACAGAGACAGAGGCGGCAGGTGTAGGCTGAGAGGAGGAAGGGTAGGTAGAGAGGATGAAGGAGGGGGGGGGGTTAGGGGGGAGGAGAGGAGAGCGACACCTCACCAAACGTTGCTATTCACTACAGGAGGGAGGGTGCGTGAGAGACACACACACACACACACACACACACACACACACACACACACACACACACACACACACACACACACACACACACCGAGGAAGCGACAGAGGTGTGGGAGGAGAGTGCTGCATTTTATGAGGAGGGGGGAGCAAGGAGGGGACACGGTGAGAGAAAAGGGTGGGGGGGGAGGAGGAAAAAAAAAAGAAACCCAAGAAAAGACAGGTGAGGGGTGGAGGTGGAGTTAGCAAATAGAATGATATGTGATGCTTAATGACTGAAGACGGAAAAAAAAAAACGTGTCAGAACAGCTGTACACCCAACGTCACAACAGAGTTTGTAAAGTAATCCGCTGATACATCTGCAAAAACTTTGATATTCTAGTTCCAGAAAATTTATGGGAAAATGAACCAAAAGCAATCACTGAAAACATTGAAGTACCGCTCACGTACGACCTCATGATTCCATCAGGCGTGAACATCGACAACAAAGCATTGCGACCAGATTTTTTTTTTTTTTTTTGTATACCTTGGTCGAGGCTCGTATGAGAGCTAACACACAACTCACAGCAAGGAGGCATGAGACAAGAGGGGCGGGAGTGGAAGGGACAAAACAGTGGGGAACAGACACATTAGGTGAACTGTGGAAGGGAGAGGGATGGGGATGGGACGGGGAACATGGCGAAGAGAAGATGGACATTTCAGGGACTTTCAGGAAGGAAAGTAGGAGAAATGAAGGAAGTGGGCTTGGGTGGATTATCGGGGGTAGAAAAGATCGAGGATTTGGATGGGGGAAGATAAGAGGTGGTGGTGAACAGCTGTTTTGAAAGCCTGGAGGGAAGAATGGGAAAGAATAGAGTGAGGAAGTTTATTCCAAAGGCGGGAAAAAAGAGGAATGAAAGAGTGAAGATGAGCAGTGATTCGTGATTTTGGTAGTTTTACCAGAAGGGGGTTGTTGGCGGACCTTGAGCGCCCTGTGGAAATGTGGTGGGGACAAATCGCAGAGAGAGAGCAGGGGGGCAAGGCTGGAGAGGAGTCGGTAGAAGACAGAAAGACCACCGACCAACCTGCAGTGATTGAGTGAGAGGCCCAAAGACTCAGCTTCATTGCGGGAGATGCCGATGATCTTAAATGCCCTGGTTTCGACAGCGTGAAGCCGAGAAAGGTGGGAGGCAGGAGCACCAGCCCAGAGGGGAGAGCAGTACTCCATCAGGCTACGGACAAAAGCTTTGTAAGTGGTCAGGAGCTCAAGAGGGCCGAGGAAGGACTTAGCACGACGGAGGATTCCCAGTCGGCGACTGGCTTTTGAGGCGAGGTTGGAAATGTGACTTTCCCAGGAAAGGTCATGGCAGATAGTGAGACCTAGAAGCTTGAAAGAAAAGACTTCTTCCAGAGGATTGTTGAGAAAGTGGATGGGGGGGTTTTGTAAACGGTCCTTTCGAAGAGACATAGTGAGAGTGTGAGATTTGTCTGGATTGAAAGACATGTTCCACGTGTTGGACCAGTTTGTGATTTTATCCAGATCTGCAGTGAGCGAAGAAGCTGCTGCTTGCCGGTCTGAGGGATGACAGATGGTACGGCAGAGGGTGGAGTCGTCGGCAAAGAGAAATAGAGGATTTTCCAGAGAGTCCGTGATATCATACTTCGGTCCAGAAAAAACAGAGGAAGGCATTACGAACTGAGGTGTTAATACCAGTGATTTTGGACTAATGATGCAGAAATCAGGAAAATGACCAAATATCAAGACCTCAAGCATGAAGTGAAAAGATCCTGGAAGCTGAAAAATGCCAAAGTTGTACCAGTGATGATGAAGAACCTCAGGGGAATGATGAAGAAGAACCTCACAGAGATTTAAAAACCATCCATGGGAAAATCACGACAAACGAATGACAGTTGGAAGCCGTCCTGGGATGTCACGATCCTGAAGAGAACCCTCGACACAAAACTTTGAAAACAGAAAACTTCACAGCCTGGTCTGTGAATCGTGACCCCTTACTGAAATGAAGGTGGATACTTTGAGCTCACCCTTGGAGGACTCCATTCCACATTCTGAAACCCCGTATGTACACACACACACACACACACACACACACACACACACACACACACACACACACACACACACACACACACACACACACACACACACACACCCTTTTATTAGTATAGATGTATCAATCTATTAATCTCTCTCGTGCTTTCAAGGTTTTGAAAAAAAGGTGAAAAGCAAGTGCAGGAATGCTGAACTAACTGAAGACGAGAGGTCCAAATGATTGGAGATCAAAATGAGCACGCGGAGGGCTCGAATGGTATTGGATGAAAGAGGTTGACGGGGAAAGTAGTGAAATTAGAAGGTGGAGGTGAAAAGTGCAAAAGTGAAATCAAACCCTGGGCATGGTGACCTCCAGATGACCTGTGGTTTGAGATCTTCGAGCAACGCTGCTATCAGGGGACACTTCGTCAGGGAGGACAAGTTGGAAGATCTAGAATAAAACACCATTTGGAATTCCTCAAAATGTATTTTCTCCACACACACTTTTATATATTTATTTAAAAATATACTTTTATATCTATATATATTTATATATGTAGATATCAGATGCACCGCCTGACTGTTATGCTGAGCATCGCCACGGATTATGCATGACACGGTAAAACCGCATAATCTGCACAGAGTAACCATATGTCTGCCACCCAGACAATTGTTCCTGCTAATGCAAACCGTTAAATCAGAAGGCATGTGATGTGATCGGCAGGCAAATATAAAAATGTGAAGTGTGACAGGCACTCCCCCGATCCCCAATGGACACAGTCCCTCACCATATTATCTATATAACACAGTTGACCATATAATCTTTGTCTGACAGTTGCCGGGCCAAGGCCTCTGTGTTGGAGGTGACGCTTTGGTGGAGGTCCATGTCCAATGCGGATCGGGGGAGTGCTCGTAACACACCACATGTTTCGATCATACATATATACATATTGTTGCGGTTCTCGGAACCGCATTCATCCAACAGATAGTGGTCCCAAGACAGTTATTCCATTATTATACGTGTAGATAGTCCCTTTCCTTTTGTCAAGCGGGACAACAAGGGAGTGCGTTGCGATGATCTCATAGCTAGGTTTGCTTACATCATTTTTTTCTTCGTTTTGTCCCTACTCTTCTTTTTGTCTGATTATTCCTGAGGTAAATCAGCTATGTGCGCCTTCGCTGTGAGGTGGACCCTCATTAAGGCCAGCGCGTACGGCACCGCTGCAAGGAAATGATACGGCGCAGAGCCCTCGTTCCGAAGCGAGCCCTAAACCCAACGTGTGCAGCGAGTCATATCGTGCACTTCGCAGTGCGGGATTATCGACTCGAGCTTCCGATGATCTGGGGAAGATTGCCGGTTGTATTAAAAAGACATACGAATGAATACTTATTAAAAGGCTGCACGAATGGTGTTTTTCACAACACAGGAAATACACAGCGGGCACGACGACCACACTGCACGAAACGCAAATGGAGGCCAATAAAGACGACTCCACGCCATGTTGGGCGGGATACGAGTGTGCGGAGTAGAAGCGGCTCGTTCCTTTTCAACCTCAATATCCGACACATATTGGTGTTCGCCCCGCGCACACGCTAGCAGAGTCCTGCGAACGCGAGCGCTGGCCATGTGCGTAATTGCCGAACCCCGTGCACTGTATCGAATGTGCTCGAAGGCAGACACGTACGCCGCTCACGAAACGTGCATGGATTTATCCATAACGATGTACCTTCGGCCTTCGCTGGCACCAGCGGATTCCCCACGGATGGTGAACGTCTTCTCGTCTCTACGGCCAGCGAGGGCTGTGATCGAGCCAGGGAATGTACAGTGCGGGCCGCGTTGGCGCACGTTGATCGGTGCTGGTTGGGCATGCAGGACCCTCGGCCGGTCGCCAGGGCATGGCCCGGGGGTTTTTGCAGGACTGTTCGCGTGCCAATTTCGGTGTGGGCGATTCGTGTCATGTCGTGGGGTCGGAGCGGAATATTGCTGCTGTCTGAGGTGACCTTGCCGGAAACAAAGTGAGGCTGTTTCCGGCCAAAGTTAGCGGGCCACGTGAGGGGTTGGGGCCAATCGGAGTGCCCGATTCAGGTGATGATGTTCGCTTCGGGGTGGCCCCTCCCCCTGCACTGCAAGTCCTATAAAGTTTGGAGCAGTCCCTCCGCCTTTCTCTCTTTTCTCTTTCGCTCGCTGGCCCGATCTGGCCTCGCCCTCGTCCCTCCGCACGAACCACCTCTTGCTGTCTGGACTCCGCCTCCTCATCTCCGCCCACACGACGTCAACCCCACCCGCCTACCTGGTCCCGCCAACCACTCCGTCCACGCACCCTGGACTCCGCCCCTTCTCCACTCAAGCCCCTCCTTCACGAACATGGTCTCCACACGCTCTGCTGAAGCCAGAGACGACGTGCCAGCTGTCGGATGCTGCACTACGGAGCATCCCCCCCGAAACGTATTGGTGGCGCATCGTGCTATCAAGCACAAAGGTACCAAGAACGTAGCCTCAACTCCTTTCCCTTCTCGTTTCAATACTCCCTCTTCATCGGGTTTTCTGTGTCTGTGTGTGTGCGTGTCCTGGCGCCTGTCTGCTTAAGTAAGGCTGCAGAAGATCATTATTGTTATTATTATTGTTATTATTTTCACGTTAAGTCTGCTCTGTGTCCGTTTTTGTAAGTTGCTTGTTTATTTGCTGCATCACACCTCTCTCCCCTAACTCTCCACAACACACCCCAATAAATCTTAATCGTGCCACATACCTTTCCTCGCCCAATGTAAATAAATCATTATTAGGAATGTTCCCTGCTCGTTTTTGTCTTTTCTACCATTGATCCAGTATGGTCCGAATCCTAGCTTAGCCAGGGCTTTATTCCCAACGATCCGTTCCTTTTAGCCGGTATGTCCTTGGCAGTCTCACTCGGCTGCATCTAATCCGGAAAAGTGATCCAGTCCGGTGGAGTGATCCGGTTCAGACAAGGCGTACTGAGGGCGTGTTCCCCGGTAATTAAACCAGGTGATTAATTAGGTAACCCGATGAACCCACAGACGGGAGGACCCGAGGTCACATGGTTGAGTTATTGACATCCATGGTCGGTTAAGTGACCCGTCGCGTCACGGAATTATCTGTGTGCGACGGCCTACAATTCCAGGGAGTCTGGTGGGAATGGAGATAGCTTCCCCCACCAAGTGGTCTTCTCACCTGACCCCCGGCCCACAACAATATATATATATATATATATATATATATATATATATATATATATATATATATATATATATATATATATATATATATATATATATATATATATATTGTTGCGTTTGAGGGGGGGTATGCATTCAAAGGGTAATTAGGATGTTTAATTAGGTATGCCATGCTGTTCGAGTTTACCAGGATCTCGATGTAATAAGTAGCAATTCAGTGGTGATAAGTTGTCTAGTAAATGTTCATTTCTTCAAGGGGGGAAATGATAAATGTCACGTAATTAGATAGGGACACGGGATAGGGTAAGTGTGTCTGCGTAAACCCCTTTTGGTATTCTCTGAAGACGGGCCGTGACGTCACAGGACAGTGCAGCGGATGGCTCCGCCCCGTGATCACGATTGGCGGAAGGCGATGGCGGTGGGCCAATAAACGGCTCGATTGAAGTGACGAGGACAGAAGGATAAAAAGGTTCTGTTCGGGGTCGAAAAGGAAGAAGAAGAAGATTACAACCAGAACGATCGTGTTTTTTTGGTGTGGAAGCTGTGGCGGCAGAGAGCGTCCTGGTTGCTGTGCTGAGTCGATCGTGCTCTTGATCGTGTCTGGGAGCCTTGCCGAGCCTCGTGCCTCGCCTCGGTTGGCTCTGGGGTTCTGCTGGCTCGGAGTACGGGGTCGGGCAGCGGGCGGACCTGCCTCCCTCTCCTGCTCGCGGCTTGGCGCGGGAGCTGGTTCCCTGGTGGCTGTGGGCGGACTTGGGCCAGGACCAGGAGGTAGACAGCACCGCGGTTTCTCCTGCCCCCCCCCCTGGCGAGAGCAAGGCCGGCTCGTCCGACGCCGATCCAGGGACAGTTGCGTCCACACCACGGTCCAGCCTGACCACCAGAAATAGCTACGTTTTGTGTGTGTGTGTGTGCTTGGCGCCTTAGAAGGTTTGAGATCTCTATATTCATTGGAATTGTCTGTGTTTTTCCCCATGCCCGATCGCATACCATCCCGTCGAATCGCCCCAGATCCCTCTTCTTGCCGAGTCTTGTTATTTCTGGTGAATATAAAAACAAATAAACATCATCAACTGAGTGAAAAGTGACTCGTGCCACCTTCCTCGTCCCGTTTGCGGTAGAGCGATTAGAACCGCCATGTTTGGGTTATAAACAAATAAATCGCCTTCATCGTTTCGGCTCATTCTACGTTGGCGGGACTGTTCAAGTCCCGTGGACGTCACAATATATATATATATATATATATATATATATATATATATATATATATATATATATATATATATATATATATATGTGTGTGTGTGTGTGTGTGTGTGTGTGTAAATATATGTATAACTTTATATACTGTATCGATAAATATATATATTGTATCGATAAATAAATATATATATATATATATATATATATATATATATATATATATATATATATATATATATATATATATATATATATATATATATATATATATATATATATATAAACTGGTGCATATCAAACACACCTCAACAATGAGTTTTCCTTTTCTCAAGCCTAATTTGTTGTGAAGATTGAACTGTACCTTGTTTTTCACCTTCACTCTGATGTATTTGGGTTGGACGTCAACATCGACCAGCGAGGTATCCAAGTACCTGAGAGTTTATGATGATAAAGACAAAAAGTAACAGGACAATGTAGAAAAACAAGTTTCTTTCATGATTACCAGGGGGGCGAATTGGGTGTAATGGGCAAACGGTGGGGGATGGGGTTGGGACGGGCAGAACGGAAGGGGAGATGGGGACAAATTAAAGGGGTGGAGCAGGTAGATGGGGGGGGAGGGGGAAAAGATGTCTGAAATAGGGGTGGGGGAAAGTGGTCTGAAATGTGGGGGGAGTGGACTCTCAGTAGCACAATAGCAGGCTCAGTTCTGTTTTAAATGGGTCAATATTTCCACATTTATGTTTCCAGTTGCAACAAGAAGGGCACTCGGGAGAGCACATACCTCCGCCAGGCTGATTAGTTTACATTTTGTATCCCATTAACAGACCGCATCTGGATTCAGACCAGAACTAAAATCGAATCGGCTTCTTCTTGTCACCGACCCAATTCATCCACCGAGTTTCATCTAAATTCGTCCATAACTTTTTGAGATATCGTGCTATATATCGGTTTAGCCTCATCACTAAATGGTGAAGAATCACTTAAAAAATTCTCGAAGTCGGATCTGGATCTTCACCAAAATCTAATCAATTCTTCTTTGTTACATACCCAACCTGCCCACCAAGTTTCATCCAAATCCACCCACAACTTTTTCCAGTAATCTTGCTGTATGTCGTTTTTGGCCTTATTTCTTAATGGTGAAACATCACTTTAAAAATTCTCAGATCCAGATCCTGATTTGGATCTTCACCAAAATCGATCATCTTGTCTGTGTCTCATACCCAAGCTCTCCACAAAATTTCGTCGAAATCAGTCCACAACTTTTTGAGATATCCTGTTCACAGACAGACAAACAGACAGATAGGAGTGAAAACAAGGTGGTGGAGGTAATTAGTTGTGATTAATTATTGGGAGTAATTGTGGGGTGGGGGGTACTTTGTAACCACTTAACCTAGATAAAAGGTTCCTATTGTAAGGAAAGGATATATTACATTACTCGAGAGATGAGTAAGTCAGAATGACACCAGTTAATGTTTCCATAAAAGTTAAAAGTCAGGCAAATTGATGTAACCGACCGGATCAGTGAATGAAAACGTAAAGGATTTTCATGGAGTTACCTGCGCAGACTCACACTTACCTGTACAGAGCAAGGTCAAGAATGAAGGAACTGTCATCATCTGCCTCAGTAAGTCGGAAATCGAACCTGTCGCAGTGAAAGAAAAATATCTCACGAAATAAAATTGAGGTACAATGATATCTGTAACATCTAATTCTTTTGTAGAAGTCTCACTGAGAAGCCGTCTGGTCCTGGATTAGATCGCACATTAACTGGTTGTCAACTGGTTGTCTCCTCTGCATATATGTTGTGGGCATCAAAGTATCTTTTACGAAAGAATAGGCTGTTATGTACCTGAACCTGAGCCAAATTTCGTACTTGGTGTCATAATTAATAATATGGAGTTGGTCTCCTCCACTCATGAGGCTCCTTCACTGAGAGAATCTGGTGAGCAGGATCAGCATCAGGAAAACGAGCCACATGTCCATCCAGCCATAGCTGACACTCATGGACGATGCAGGTTACAAATCTCATTTGAGTTTCTCTCAGCAACTGCTCGTTGGACACAAAGTCCGACCAGCGATAGCCAAGGATTCTCCGAAGAGACCTGGTGCCAAAGGAATTGAGTCTCCGTATTCTCATAATGGGATTCAGCTCATCCCCCATCCAAAACAATGATATTTTCGACCTCCGTCAATTCCCCCCACCCCTAAGCCCACCCCCTTCCAAATTTTCAGTTTTTCCTTCCTAGGAGTTTCCTTCTGCATCCATCTTGTCCACCCCTTGCATTCTTTTCTACCCCTCATTCCCCCACACACCTTTTTGTTTGTCCAAATCTCCCTCTATTTTGCTCTTCAACCTTGCTGTTGGTGTCTGTCTGTCTGTCTGTCTCTCATTTTGGTCTGTTGCGTCCCAATACATATCTATGTTCCAGCTCTTCCACGAGCCTTAACTTTGTATACAAAAACAAAAAGAAAAACCTTCATTATGAGAATATGGAGGACACAAATTAATGAAGTTCACTTTCTTTTTTAGCTGTTGGTTTTGTCGAGTTTAGTTCGAGTACAAAATGGATGTTGACAGGCTTTGCATTTTCAGATGCTTCCTAGTTGTACCTGGGTTCATTGATGTTGAGTATGCGCCCGTCTGTACCAACGAGGGATCTTGCGTGATCTTTCCCTATTTTCTGCTGCTCCCTGCATGCAGTCAGACAAGATTGTACACGACATCCGTGACCTTCACCACTTGCGGCCTGTGAAATGGGCAATTCGCCGGTGTCAGAAGGAATCTGGGCCTGTGGTGAGGCTGATACAGGGAAGAGGTTTAAAGATCGCAAAGCCTTCGGGCTGCGCCTCAAAATCGAACCACGAACCTGCTGGTTCTCTGTGTTTTCCGCCGCTCTTCGATGAAGTTGTGAGCTTCGAGCCGCGATTCAGGAGTGAATTCCGTCTCTTCGCTCCAGAATTTTCGTTCTTCATCTTGATCCATAATAACAGACCTGCGAGGCAACAACAACGCGGTTGATTCTTGGTGCTCTCGGAAAATAACTTGGCAAGTCAAATGAAAACATGAAAAGGACAGAGCCAAAAATATTAAACACAACATGAACAGTAAGGTATTCAAGTATATAATGGGTAAAGAAAGGGTTATTAGGAAAGTGTGGGCCCACTGACGAATAGTGCAGGAGAATTGGTGAATGATGATGGTGAGATGGCAGGCTTATTAAATATTTTTTGCTTCTACATTTACACAGGAACAGTGAGAGGAATTGCCAATAGCTGAGAGTATCTATCTCCTGGGTGAGCAAGGGCTTTTCGAAAAGATCATTAAGGGATGATAAAGTTCCAGGGCCAGATAATATAGATCCTAGAGAATTATGGGAGGTGATGGAGCAGATCAGCGAGGTGTTGGCAGATATATTTAACAGCTTGTTGGAGTCTGGACAGGTACCAGAGGATTGGAGATGAGTAAATGTAATAGCGTAATTTAATAAAGGTTCCAGAGAAGAATTGGGGAATAATAGACCTGTTAGTTTGACTTCAGTTGTGGGAAAGATGTTGGAGTCGTTAATTAAGGAACGGATAGGGAACCATTTATTAAATTTAAACTAATTAAAGGTATTCAGCATGGATATACTAAAGGGAGGTCATGTTGAACAAATTTGAGTTCCATGAAGCAGTTCCTGATTGGGTGGATCAGGGAATGGCAGTAGATGTCATTTAAATCTAGACTTTGAGAAGGCATTTGATAAGATACCACATTGGAGGCTGCAGCCCAGGTGAGGGCTTGCAATGTGGCTTTCCAGGTAACTAAGTAGATTGGAAACAGGCTCGATGAGAGGAAGCAAAGAGTAGCTGTGAATGGGCGGATGTAAGTAGTGGGGTACCTGAGGGTTCAGGACAAGGAGCATTATCTAATATATAAAGAAGAAAGTTTGTTTGTGTGTTTGTTCGTGAATGCATTCGGACCCTGCATGAGCCAATGCAACCAAACTTTGCGTGGCCTCCTCTTGCATCCAGAGGAATGTCGGGGATTATGTCTGGTTAAAAAAAAAAAAAACACAAATTTACCCCAGATAAAACCAGATAATTGGCCTCCAGGCCTCGATAGGGTATTGTGCTGATACACTGCCTGGGTTTTTTTCTCTCGGGAACGATCGAGTAATATGTATTGTGAAGATCGTATGTTGAGAGTTTGTATGTAGTGATTTGTTATCGACAACACAAATTTAGTTAACCTCCACCATCGAATATGGACGGAGGTTACTGTTTTCACCCCTGTCTGTTTGTTTGTGAACAGTATTACGGAAAAAACTCCTGGACGGATTTCGACGAAACTTGGTGGGGGGATTAGGTCTGGTCCAAGGATCATGCCATTAGATTTTGGACTTGGTTCAAAGTCCAATATGGCCGCTACGGCGGCCATTTTGAAAAAAAAATTTAATTTTTGTTTTTGCATTTCTACATGTTTTAAGTGATTTCCAACCAAAAAAAAAATTGTTAGAGAAAAAAAAAACTTAGAAAATTTTGCAACTTTTTCAACAAAATTTCGATTTTTTTTTTTTTTGCATTCCTACATGTTTTAAGTGATTTCCAACAAAAAAAAACATGCCAAAATTATAATTGCGGCTGATTTTGGAACTTCAGGTGGATATACCCACGTAAAATCAATTTCTGTCTCAAGGAATCGAGTTATGACGAATGAATTGAGTATGTCAAAGTTAAAAGTAAAAGGGAAAGTTGCAAACTATAACTCTGTGAGCACTGTTGACATCAAATTGAATGAATAGGATATCAGGTTCACTTGAGTGACCTGGCAGTATTGGCGGCGGAGGTTTTGCACTCTACCGAGTGCTCCCCCTCTAGTTATTATAGTGTTTACATGTGCACCTGTTATTAAAAAGATTACTTTACTGAGAAAATCTCAGCAACAAGTCAACATTGCTTCACGGACATTTCACGAATGTCTGGAAAACCTTGAAAGAAAATATTTTGAAAATAAAATTAATATAAACAAGTTAAAAGAAGGGACAGTGGTCCAAGCGCATTTTGCAACCCCCAAGATTGGTAATTCATACGAAACAAGGCCAACATTCCCCAATTTGTCATGCAGGCAATACTTAAATACATATTTCATTGAATTTTCTCAGGCAATGCCGGATACTTCAGCTAGTTATTTCAAAATTATTCCGTTTATTTATGATACGTGTAACACCCAGCAACCCATGCCTGCAGAAAACACTTTTTGGAACGCCAGCCGCATTTTTCCATCCAATCTTCATGTAACTTTGTTAAAAAAATAGCCATGGGTAGGCGTTCATACGTTGAAAGTTTCGTGAAAATTAATCAAGCGGTTGCGGAGAAAACAAATTTAAAACCGAATAAAGGTGAAAATTGAGGGTGGAAGAAAAAAAAGTGAGGGCCTCGGCCGACGTTCCACAACATGGTCAAGGATGGTTGTGGACGCCTGTTACTAGTTTACATCAATGATTTAGATAGTGGGTTTAAGAGTAGGCTTTCGAAATTTGCAGATGACACGAAGCTTAAAGGCAAGGTACAAAGCAGAGAGGGTGCTGATCAGATTCAAGAAAGTCAAAATACCATCAGAGTTTGGGGAAAATATTGGCAGATGCAGTTTAACATAAATAAAGGTAAGGTTTTGGGGATGGGTAAGAATAATAAAAAAGAGGGATTACATAATACAAGGGGTAATGTTGGAGCACGTCACACAGGAGAAGGATCTGGGGGTGGTAATAGACGCAGGAGATCAGCATACAGGACAATGCGAGGCAGCTATAGGTAGAGCAAATCGGGTTTTAGGCTGTATTCGGAGGGGGATCAATTATAAATCAAAAGAGGTTGTGTTAACATTGTAAAGGAATTTAGTGAGGCCACATCCAGAATATTGCGTGCAGTTCTGATCACCACAGTTCTGGAAGGACATAGATGCCATAGAGAGGATTCAGAGCAGCGCTACTAGATTGATTCTGGGCCTAGCTCGACTCAACTCTGAGAAGTGGCTGAAGGAGACAGGAGTTTATACATTCGAAAGGAGGCGGTTACGAGGGGTTTATCATAGAGATGTTTAAGATAATGAGTGCAGAAGAGTTCTTCAGCAGAAGAGACAGTGATAGGACCATGGACCATCGCCTGAGAGTAAAGATGACAGTTAATACAGTAGTAAGTCAGGGTCTTTCACTCAGAGAGTCGCTAATGCATGGAATGATCTCCCTGGAAAGGTAGTGGCATAAGAAATAGTAAATTTATAGGTTCAAATTGGAATTGCATCAGTACCTTGATGCATTGGAGATAGAGGAAAACAGGGATATTGGCAGAATTTGTTGGTAGCGTGAGTATGGATGGGTGATTGTATCTGGTGTTGGTGTTGCGTAGGCATGATGTCCCAAATGGCCTCCTCTGCACCAAAGTTTCTTGTACAGTGCCTCTACAAAGTATATACCCCCTTTCAATATTTTCACCTTTTGTTGCCTTATAACCTGGGATGAAACTTCATTAAATCAGACTTTCCACCTTTATTTACACATCATAACCCACAACTTCCAAATGAAAAACAAGTTCTACTAATTTCAGAAAATTAATTAAAAATACAAAACTAGAATATTGTTGCGGACCCGGGGTCAGGGGCGAAGATCATGAGGGGTGAGCTACCTCAGGTTCCCAGCAGACTGTCCAGAATCGCAGGCCATCGCACACGAATAATTTCTTGATGCGGCAGGTCGCTAATCGACCATGAACGCCAATAACTCGACCACGTGACTTAGGGTCCTCCATCTAATACCGTTCACCTAAAGGTCACGTGATCTAAATACTGGAGAAATGCCCTGGGTATGCACTTGCTCAAACCGGATCACTTTACCAGATCAGATGCAGCTGAGCGGAACTGCCAAGCACGTACCAGCTAGGAAACAGATGATTGGGGGATAATGGCCCGGCTAAACGAGGGTGCGAACCATGCTGGACCAATAAAAGAAAACATGAAAATGAGCTGGGAACATTTCTATACAAGGCATTTATTCACAATCAAGCAAAGAAAAGTATGTGGCACAGTGAATTGGGTTTATTTTTATGTATAGCAGGGGATAGCAAGGAATTTGTGGGGTGCGGCAAAAGGCAACAAATTACAAAAGCAGACACGGAGCAGAGTTGTCTCGTGATATCTTCTGCAATCTTAATTTATGCTAGGACAGGCACCATCATGCACACACACACACACACACACACACACACACACACACACACACACACACACACACACACACACACACACACACACACACACACACACGGAAGATTAGATATAGCCCAGAGAGAAAGAAAGCAGGTGAGGATAAATGACCTCTCAATACCTGGCGCAGTTGGCAGACCAACGCAACCAAAACGCTTATGGAGAGGTAGGTGGGAGGATTACTGATTGTGTCTAAGGTGTGGGAGTGAGAGGTGTGGTGTAGTGCAATGTGGAGAGGTGCAGTGTCATGCCAGAGGAAAATGGGATTGCGAGTCGGTAATGATGCTCTTTGTGCATCCAAAGAAGAGGGGATGGAGGGGTGGAAAGAGAGGGGGAGAGAGAGAGAGGGGGGAGAGAGAGAGAGAGAGAGAGAGAGAGAGAGAGAGAGAGAGAGAGAGAGAGAGAGATAGAGAGAGAGAGAGAGAGAGAGAGAGAGAGAGAGAGAGAGAGAGAGAGGAGAACAGATGTGTGAGGAGAAAAAATCCCTCACCTAGCTGTGTAAAGGTCTGTATGTGTAGCGTATACCTCCGCTCCGCCTGAGTGTTCCCACCTCGTGATATAGCGCGTTATCTCCTGCTTAATTATCTGCCGGGGCTCGTGGCAACATGCACTCTGCACTGGTCCGCCTGGCTGCATGGGGGTGGCAGAACGTTGACAGCATGGCAGGGGGTCTCGGCAGTCACCCCGGATCAGGTTCTCAAAAAAGAAGCATGTCCTGGCAATTGTACATCATTTGTGAGACAGGGAGCGAAGCAGAGAGGTGAGAGGCGAGCGAAGAGCCAGCGAAGAGACTAGGTAGCAGAGGAGAGAGCTAATAGCTCCGCGCTACCTCTTTTATAAGTCCCGGGCGAAGGGTGGGGTGATGACTGGAAAGCGACATGCTGTGACCCAAATCCTGCTCCTCTAATAGGCCACAGCGGCTCTCGCCACGCCTTGCCTGGCTCTGGGACCGGAAACTGTCTCAGTTGCCCATCCGCTTCGGCACGGGTCAGTGCTCCTGACTCAATATAGGGCATGCTCCCTGAGCCGGCACCCCGGCCCTGAACATGCTCCGAGTGCAGTCTGAATGTCAAATAGCAACAAACTTTCCCCACCACCAGCGGGCCCCCTCATGAGCCAAAATGCACACCCGGGCCCCAAACAAAACTCCCGGATCGCCCTTCTTGTGACCCCTCCTTGCCGCCCCCGTCTTGTCGTGGTCTGGCGACTGAACGAGGGTTGTAACAATTCCACATGCTCACCCGAGACGTCCCCGGTGAGATGCGGTCAAGCTATTAATGTATGTTGCTAGGCTAAGCATCGCACGGTGCCGAGGACAATCCGAGTCGTGCAGTACTCTTCAAAACAAAGTCGTGAATTGTAGCGATGCAGAGGTACGAGGGGGTGCGGGAATATTTTTCCTGTGTGCGGGAGGTGTTTGTGGTCTAAGTGGTAAGGTTTGGTGAGCGAGGTGCGAAGTAAGGTGAGGTGCTGGTTGGGAATTGGTGCACAGATTTGAACGAAATAATGGCGCGCGATGCCCGTGCGCAGGTTGTGTAGTGTGTAGTGGAGTGAGTGTTGTGGATCTGAACCACGGGAGGCATCGTGGTGTGCTTATTACCAATCGCCTATTGAATGGCTTGTGTGCTTGCATGCTTGTTTTGTACCATGGCTAAAAGGAAAGGGTTGGAGTAGAAATCAGAATATGAATTAGAGATAGTTACTCGACCTAACGATGAGACCCATGCAACGCACTTCATCTCGTAAACACACTAGACATGAGGGGAAGTCTAACTACACAAAGACTAATGGAATAACTGCCTGGAGATCATTGCAAGTTGGGTGCCATTGCCTTAGAGGCATACGGTTTTGTAGAACCGCAAAAATATCTTGCTTGGATAAGTGTCACCCCCCTGAGTTAACACTTGGTGGAAGCACCTTTGACAGCATTCACAGCTGTGAGTCTGTTGGGATAGGTCTCTACCAACTTTGCACACCTTGTTTGGGCAATATTTTCCCATTCTTCTCCAAAATATTCAAGCTCAGTCAAGTTGCCTGGGGAGCATAGATGGGTCGCAATATTCAAGTCATATTTTTCATTTGGATTTCGGTTGTGGCTCTGACTGGGCCAGTCAAGGACATTTATCTTTTTGTTCTTTAGCCACTCCAGTGGAACTTTGACTGTGTGCTTTGGGTTGTTGTCATGCTAAAAGTTGAACTTCCGTCCCAATTTCAGCTTTCTTGCATTGGGCAGTGGGTTTTCCTCTTGGATTTTTCTGTATTTTGCTCCATCCATTTTCCCTTCTATCTTGATGAGTGCCCCAGTCCCTGCTGATGAGAAACATCCCAATAACGGCATAACATGATGCTGCCACCACCATGCTTCACAGTCAGGAAGATGTTCGTTGGGTGATATGCTGTGTTGAGTTTGCGCCAAACATAACGTTTTGCATTTAAGCCAAAAAGTTCCATCTTGGTTTTGTCAGATCACAAAACTTTTTGCCGCATGGCTGGAGTGGTTTTTTGCACACCTCAAATGGGGAGTTTTTTGAGTAATGGCTTCCCTCTTGCCACCCTACCATACAGGTCAGACTTGTGGAGTGCATGAGATATTGTTGTCACATGTAGAGTGACCAGTCTGCAATGAAGGTATGTCGCTATTTCAAAGTTGCCATTAGCCTCTTGGTGGCCTCTCTAATCAGTCTACTTGCTTGGTCATCCAGTTTGGAGGGACGGCCTGATCTAAGCAGGGTCTTGGTGGTACCATACACATCCACCTCTTAATGATTGTCTTGACTGTGCTCCAAGAGATATTCAAGGCCTTTGAAATATTTTTATACCCATCCCCTGATCTGTGCCTTTCCACAACTTTATCTCGGAAGTCTCTTGAAAGCTCCTTGGTGCTCATGGTTGAGTCTTTGCTGTGAAATGCACTACCCAGCAAAGGAAACCTACAGAAATGGCTGAATTTATTCTGAAATAATCATAATCACTGCAATTTAACACAGGTGGAGGCCAATTAACTTGGTGTATGATTTTGAAGGTGATTGATTACACCTGAGCTAACTTACAATTGCTATTATAAGGGGGATGGACACTTATCTAACAAAGATCTTCAAGTTTTGTATTTTTAATTAATTTTCTGAAATTTATTTTTCACTTGGAAGTTGTGGGTTGTGATGTGTAAATAAAGGTGGAAAAAGACTGATTTAATGCAGTTTAATTCCAAGCTATAAGGCAACAAAATATGAAAATTTTGAAAGGGGGTGTAGACTTTCTATAGGCACTGTATATCCTTGTATAATCTGTCAAGACTTTCGATAGTTGCATCCCCCATTTATACCCTTACCGATTGTTGGTTTCTCTTTGCTTTTCTGTGTTGGCCTTCTTGTGCTCTCTGTCTTTCTTTCTTTTCTCACCCTCTGTTCGTTCTCTCTCACGCTGTTTTTTGTGCTCTCTTTCTTGCTCTTCCACCTTCGCAGTCACTCTCTCAATATCCTGCAGAGCACGAATCCTCTCTGACCTTTCGATCACCTGTCCATCCAAAACCTGCACACGAGGTCGTTTTCAGAAAATGGTGAGGAAATTTCACTTGGCTGCCCGTGTCAACGCAACCTTTTCTTGACCGTCGGCTCGGCCCCGCATCACCTTCAACCGTAGTAGGGTAGCAATCACAAACGCTCTGTAACCGTCAAAGAGAGCGCAGGGGTTCCCCACAAGGTACAGCTCCTCCAGATGCAGGGAATGGCACAAAGACTGCACGCTGGTCAACTCGCCCACAAAGTTCAATGTAAGATCCAGCTTTCGCAGGTCTTCACAACCTGGGAATGATGACAAGGACATTGGAGACCTTGAATATATATTTGTACCATCACACATCTTGCATGAATGTCACCTTTTGCTGTAAGGTTTCCACCTGCACCAGTAAGATCACTTTTCATCAAGATAATATTTATGCTACTCAGATTCAAACCACCCTTATTTGGCATGTTTGGAAAGTACGAGTTGTGTGGACATACCATTTTATTTTGTCCATTTGATGATTTAGAACCCCAGCCAGTGGGTTGGCAGGATGGCCTCAAGGTATGCATACTCACCTCTGAGCTGTCAACATTGGGTTCTAAGCTCGACTCAGCTATAAACTTCTAACCTGGTGTGCCACAGGCATGGTGATTCATTAATGCGTGTGCTGTCCTTGGATAGACCTTAAACTGGCTTTCCCATCTGCTGGCATTAGTTAGTGGATATTAAAGATCCGACGGTATCCTTCGCGAAGCCAAGGTGACATTTGCCAGTGCCTCACACTATCTGTGAATGTGCACCTACCTTACTTACACTGACATTACCTAGC
Organism: Eptatretus burgeri; assembly: GCF_056783735.1. NCBI lineage: Eukaryota > Metazoa > Chordata > Myxini > Myxiniformes > Myxinidae > Eptatretus > Eptatretus burgeri. The sequence goes on along the minus strand of NC_140977.1, from coordinate 10,759,748 downwards.
AAGTGCTAAGAATTACCTCTGAATTGAGCTATTAGTCAAGTTAAAAAACAACTAATTTTAACGACCTTTCCATGTAACAAGTTACACAAAAGCATACGAAACTTGAAAGAGAAGAAGAAACATCTCGAAGAAATGACCCCAGTAATATTTTATGAACAAAAAAATAAGACAACTACTCGCAAAAATGACAAGCTTTAAAAGCCCTGGTCCAGATGGGACTCCAAACTTCTGGCTGAACCAAAATTATACGCCCCATGTTCACTCTGCTCGAGCACCAATTTAACTTATCCAAGGGGATCAGAAAATGGATGAATGGCTCAAAGAAGGTAACACCTTCCTCACCCCAAAGTCTGAAGAAACCCAACTACCGCACAAATATCGGTCAATAACCTGTCTACCAACATACAAACTTTTAAGAGAAATCATCAGAGAAATGACACACCACCACCTAAAACAACAAGGTGGCCTAGAGACAGAACAGAAGGGTTGCAAACGAGGATGCTATGGAACAATAGATCACCTACAACTTCTTCCTCTTCTTCTTCTGTATGGCAGCTTGGCTATCATTTTGTTTGGGCGCGACTATACTGCTGATGCTGTGCTCCCATACCAGTACACGGGTAATCATTTCGCTGACCTCAAAAGGATGACAGGCTGAGTGAACCCCACCTGGTGTTAATTCAGCGGAAAACAGGGCTCAAACTCAGGACCCTAAGATACCAAGTCAGCCACCCTAACCAATAAGTCAACACCAGGCTTCTCTACAACTCAACAGGGACATACTCGAAAACTGTAAAACGAGAAGAAACAAATTGTCCATAGCCTGGATAGACGACAAAAAATATTTTGATAGTGTTCCACATTCATGGATGATAAAATGTATGCCATTGTAAAAGATCAACCCCAAAATAATCAAACCGATGGAGAATCCAATGGAGCTCTGGAACACCACATTGATATTACAGCACTCAGAAGGAAAGATCGAAATACCAGGAGTGAAGATACGACGTGGGATCTTACAAGGTGATGTCCTTTTTCTCCTCCTATTTTGCCCGGCAATGGACTCACTGAGAAACCTCATTAATTACACAGAGCAAGGACACGGATACACTATAACATCCAACAAAAGAATGTACAAAGAGACAGAAAGGTGATACATGTACTGTACATGGATGATTTAGAACTCTTCGCACCAAATGATGAAATATTTGCAGAACCCAAATTAGTGAAACGGTACTCTGACGATATTCAAATAGAATTTGGCCTCGATAAGTGTACCTTGTGCTTAGTCATACAAGGTAAACCAACAAAAAGACAACATAAAAATTGACTTAAATACAATACAACAACTTGAAAACGAATCAACAGACTACTGAACCCAATTTGTAAGCAAACACGAAGACAGCAAGCCAGCAAGCCAAAAAAGATACCCCTAACCCACTTAGCAAAAAATTTCCAAACACGGTCACAAATGGAAGATGTCACACATGAAACCGAAACAGCAATGAATACAGTCCCAACAATTGCAAAAACGACAAAAGAAAAATATAAAATGAAATATCAACAAATATACACTGCCAACTGGGAAAATGATAAAAGAACATGAAGGTACAAAAAGAGTTGGACAGATTGGGCAGAGACAAAGAGGGCTCATTGGAGTGGCAAAGAGGAGGTCAGCTCAACTTGAATGGAGAACAAATCATAATAAATGTCCAAGAACAAAGGCACTACACAAATGGCTTTAACAGGATGAGAGGACTGAGTCAATCGGATAAGTGTAGATTCTGCAAGGTGGAAACAGAAAGTACGAGCCACCTTCCATTGGGATGTAAAAAACTCATGTCAGAACAGTTGCACACACAGAGGCACAACAAAATATGTAGAGAAATCCACTGACACATCTACAAAAGCTTCAATATCCCAGGTCCAGAAAACTCATGGAAACATGAACCAAAAGTAAATCACTGAAAACAAGGAAGTAACGATCACATACAGTGGGGAGAACAAGTATTTGATACACTGCTGATTTTGCAGGTTTTCCCACTTACAAAGCACGTCGAGGTCTGTAATTTTTATCATAGGTACACTTCAACTTTGAAAGACAGAATCTAAAACAAAAATCCTGAAAATCACATTGTATGATTTTTAAATAATTAATTTGCATTTTACTGCATGAAATAAGTATTTGATCACCGACCAACCAGTAAGAATTCCGGCTCTCACAGACCTATTAGTTTTGTCTTTAAGAAGCTCTCCCATTCTCCACTCATTACCTGTATTAACTGCACCTGTTTGAACTCGTTATCTGCATAAAAGACAGCTGTCCACACTCAATCAATCAGACTCCAACCTCTCCACAATGGGCAAGATCAGAGAGCTGTCTAAGGACATCAGGGACAAAATTGTAGACTTGCACAAGGCTGGGATGGGCTACAGGACAATAGGCAAGCAGCTTGGTGAGAAAGCAACAACTGTTGGCGCAATTATTAGAAAATGGAAGAAGTTCAAGATAACAGTCAATCTCCCTCGGTCTGGGGCTCCATGCAAGATCTCACCTCGTGGAGCCTCAATGATCATGAGAAAGGTGAGGGATCAGCCCAGAACTACACGGCAGGACGTGGTCAATGACCTGAAGAGAGCTGGGACCACAGTATCAAAGAAAACCATACGTAACACACTATGCCGTCATGGATTAAAATCCTGCAGCGCATGCAAGGTCCCTCTACTCAAGCCAGCACATGTCCAGGCCCGTCTGAAGTTTGCCAATGACCATCTGGATGATCCAGAGGAGGAATGGGAGATGGTCATGTGGTATGATGAGACCAAAATAGAATTTTTGGGTTTAAACTCCACTTGCCGTGTTTGGAGGAAGAAGGATGAGTACAACCCCAAGAACACCATCCCAACCGTGAATCATGGAGGTGGAAACATCATTCTTTGGGGATGCTTTTCGGCAAAGGGGACAGGACGACTGCACCGTATTGAGGGGAGGATGGATGGGGCCATGTATCGCGAGATCTTGGCCAACAACCTCCTTCGCTCAACAAGAGCATTGAAGATGGGGCGTGGCTGGGTCTTCCAGCATGACAACGACCCGAAACACACATCCAGGGCAACTAAGGAGTGGCTCCGTTAGAAGCATCTCAAGGTTCTGGAGTGGCCTCGCCAGTCTCCAGACCTGAACCCAATAGAAAATCTTTGAAGGGAGCTGAAAGTCTGTGTTGCCCAGCGACAGCCCTGAAACCTGAAGGATCTGGAGAAGATCTGTCTGGAGGAGTGGGCCAAAATCCCTGCTGCAGTCTGTGCAAACCTGGTTAAGAACTACAGGAAACGTCTGATCTCTGTAATTGCAAACAAAGGTTTCTGTGCCAAATATTAAGTTCTGTTTTTCTGATGTATCAAATACTTATTTCATGCAATAAAATGCAAAATAATTATTTTAAAAATCATACAATGTGATTTTCAGAATTTTTGTTTTAGATTCCGTCTTTCATAGTTGAAGTGTACCTTTGATAAAAAAATTACAGACCTCGACATGCTTTGTAAGTGGGAAAACCTGCAAAATCGGCAGTGTATCAAATACTTGTTCTCCTCGCTGTACAACCTGATCATATCGAGCGTGAACAGAGAAAACAAAGTATTGCAACCAGATATAGCATTTAGGTATAAAAAAAATACAGGAAAATAAGTCATTGCTAATTGAGATTTCAACACAGCAATTTTGGCCTCAATAACAGAAATCAAGAAAATGACCAAATACCAGGGTCTCAACTCTCTCTTCATCATATATGGTGATTTCAATGGCCACCAAGCAAATTGGCTGAGTGTTGGTGCCTCTCTCAGCAGCCATGGCATTTCAGCAAAGGACTTCGATGACTCCATGGGACTGACTCGATCTATAAAATTTCCAACCCGGATTTCTCCCAATGGCAAATCCTCTCTTCTGGTCTTGGTGATGACTAACTTTCACGCAAATGTCTCCTGCTTATCCTCTACTCCAATTGGTTCATCTGATCATGTGTTTGTGAAAGTCAACATCGCTATAGCTATTCTCAGGCAGCTGCCTCAATGCTGGCGAGTATGGCAGTTCACTTAGGCAGATTGGCAAGGGCTATAAGCAGCCATCTCTCTTCAGGACTAGCCTCCCATATCTACTGCCCTTGATGTTAACTCATCCTGAGAATTCTTCCACAGAAACCTGCTCTCATGCACAGATTATTCCCATCTCACCTCCAATTATGCTACCCTTCTTCCCATCCATGGTACACTGAATTACTATAGTGAGGCAGTTGCCTGAAAACAACTTGCATTCCCCCTCTGGAAAGCAAACCAAACTGAAGGCAACCTCAGCTCATTCCACAAAATCCATAAGTGTGTATCCACCCTTAGGAGAGCTGAGAAACATCTGTCCAACCTCAAGAATGAACTTTCAAACTTGTCTCCCTCCTCAAAAAGCCGGTGACACCTTATTAAGTCGGTCTCTGGTGTATGCTTCCCTTTCATCTCTTTCCTCTCTTCAAATGTCATGACAGCCGACTCCGCTAGTGGGAAGGCTGAATTCCTCAATTCTGTGTTTCCTTCAAAATCTTGTGTCCCCAAAACCTCACTCTTGATACCCATCCTTCCCAGTTGTACCCAACTGCTCCGAGACTCTGTATCTCTTGCACCTCAGAAGATAAAGAAGCTTCTTTAAACCCGCTACTCTGACTCTGATGCTGGACCAGATTGCATCAGCTCACGTGTCCTAAAATCCTGCTCTGCTGCTCTTGCACATCCTCTCTCTGCTCTTTTCACCCTCTCATTTGTGCTCGGCCATCTTCCACCTGCTTGGAAATCCACCAACATCGCTGCACTACATAAAACAGGTGCAAAAACTGATCCCCTGAACTAAAGATCTATCAGCTTATTTCTAATCATCGGCAAGGTCAAGGAATCCATCAGTTGATACGAAATCCTTCCTTTTCTCCAACAACCTCATCTCAGATCAGCAATTTGGTGTCAGACCAGGTCACTCCACCTTGGACATGCTGCTTATACTCACCCAACAATGGATGAGGCCCGAAATGTCAAACATGAGATCAGGGCCATCTCTCTGGACATATCGCATGCTTTTGATAGTCTGGCATCCTGCCTTACTCTCCAACCTCTCTGCCTAATGGTGTCCAAGGCCAACTCCACACATGGCTTAGTGACTTCCAACACTCTCCTAGCCAATGTATGGCACTCAACAGAATCCTTTCATCTCCTCTCCCTGTCAAGGCTGGAGTGCCCCAAGTGTTTCCTTTGAGGTAGTGTTCTGGGCCCAGTCCTATTGCTGATCTTCATCAATGATCTGTTTGACTCTGGAAAATCCCTTTATCTTTTTGCTGATGACACTGCCGTGACATCCCGCATCTTTCAGACAAGCAGGCTGCAGCCTCTTCCCTCTCTTCAGACCTTGAAAAAAAAATCACAAGCTGGTCAAACAACTAACTAGAATGTCCTTCAATCCTGATAAATCTCACTGTCACCATCTCAATCCAAAAGGACTGTCTGGCAAACTTTCCTTTTTTACTTTTTTAAACAATCCTCTCGAGGATGTTCAGTCATTGAAACTCCTGGGTCTCACTATCAGTCATTATCTTTCTTGGGCAAACCACATTTCAAAGTTGGCCTCCAAAGACAGCCGCTGACTGGGCATCCTCTGTCGTACAAAGTCCTTCCTTGGCACAGCAAAACTCCTATCCACCTGCAAGACCTTCATCCCCAGCATGATGGAGTACTGCCCTCCCCTCTGAGCTGGCTCCCCTGCACCCTCTTGCTCAGCTTGATGCTCTAGAAATCAAGGCCTTCAAGATTATTGGAATCTCTCATGATAAAGCTGAGTCTATGGGCTTATCACTTCACCATTGCAGACAGACCAGTGGTCTTTCTGTCTTCTACCACATCCTTTTTGGTTTTGCACCCTCTGGTCTTCCTGTGTTTTGCCCCACCCTCACTCCACTCCCAGATTTATGCAAGGCACACACAGTCCTCCATCAATGCCCTTCTGGTAAAACTACCCAAATTCAGGATCACTGCTCCTCTCCACTCATTTGCTTCTCTTTTTTGCTCACCTCCACAGATCATCCCCAATCCAAAACTATGATGTTATCGACCCAAGTTAACCCCACTGAAATCCCTCCTCCTTCCAATTTTCCAGTTTTCCCTCATTGGAGTTTCCTTCTGTATCCATCTTGTCCACCCCATGCATGCATGTTTTTTTGTCATGTTTTTGGCTGTTACATCCTGATCCGTTCAGTACACTCACTCTTCCACGAGCGTCGACTATGTATGCAAAACATAGGACCGCCTGTCCTGATGCTCACCTGCATCAGGAGCAAGCCACTCAAACTCCCCACAGACCAACTTCGACCCTGAATATTTTGATGCCGTGAGCAAACTTCGGTACATCACGGGTGATGAAGCTTGTCATCAAGTTTCATTGGAATTGTGCATGTAGTTTGGAGAAGAGAGCAAATACTTATTTTGGGGGGGTCAAAACCCCTCCTGTAGACCCCATTAACGATCGTAGATTTTGAAGCAGTCACTACACTTTGGTATATCATGGGTGATAAATTGTGGTCAAGTTTCATCAAAATCGTGTGTGTAGTTTCGGAAAAGAGGGCAAATACCTATTTTGGGGGTCAACCCCTCCCCATTAGACCCCCTTAATGAGCGCAAATTTTTATGTGGTTGATACACTTTGGTAAAACATGTGTGATGAAGGTTGTGGTCAAGTTTAATCGGAATTGTGTGTGTAGTTTCGGAGAAGATAGCAAATACCTATTTTGGGGGGCGGGTCAAAAACCCCCAGTAGACCTCCTTACTGAGTGCAGATTTTGATGCGGTCGATACACTTTGGTACATCATGGGTGAAAAATGTGGTAAAGTTTCATTGAAATTGTGTGTGTCATTTCAGAGAAGACAGCAAATACCTATTTTGGGGGGGTCAAAGCATTGGTCTGTACACTACCTTGTAAGTTCTCTATCCGTTCAATGTTGTTCAGAGCTAAGTTCAAGTACTGCAGTTTCTTGAGCTTGTTGATATTCTCTGCAACAGAAGGAAGGAAGGGACCAGTTCATCACGCCAAACAGAACAACCACAAACATTTGTCGTTTGGCCACCATGCCTTGATGGGAGAGGTGGTTGTGCCGAAGCTATAACGCAGTCCATTGGGTAGATTTATCGTTGCCTTTACAGTACAGGTGGGGAGGAGGTGTTTGGATAAGGGGTACTGGCAAGCAATGGCATGCTCTTGTTGAAAAGCACCAAAGCCATATTACTTCTGTTCAAAGCCTCTCTCCACAGGACTTAGATTCCTGGAAGTTTCTGGGCCATATATTATTATTTTTGGTGTGGAGGGTGTTGGTGGGGTTTTTTTTAAAAATTTTATTACAACATTGAAATTGAGAAAGGAAAAGAAGGTGAAGATGATAGGACAGAGAAAAGGGGAGGATGGTGTGGGAGAAATGCAGAAAGAAGGACAAAGGGGTTTGGGGAAGTTGGTCGTAAGGGAAGTGGTGTATCATGACAGAGGGAATGAGGGGGGGGGTGGTGAAAGAGGAAGGAAAGGGGAACCAAAACTTTGACATTTAAGCGTACATAATAAATATACCTTCTGAAGACTACTTGCTGTCGTCGGTTGTTATCTCCATTTGGGTTTCAGGAGGTGGGAGGGAGTTCTCAAAGAACTCAAAATCGATCTATTTCTTCTTAAAGGATCATGATTCATGAACCAAACTGTGCCATTTAGTCCAAAATCATTGGGAACTGAACCCTCGATCAACAATGCCGGTTTATCCTTTTTGTGTTCGAGCACCATGTCCGGATGCAATGTTTTGTTTGCAATATCCACACTTGATGGGATCATCTTGTCACACGTGAGCATTACTTGTTCATTATCAACGATCGGATCTGGTTTGTGTTTCCATTATTGTTCTGGGACCAGGATGTTGAAATGTTTACAGATGTGCCAGTGGATTACTCTGCAGACACCGTCATGTCTTTGTGTGTGCAGCTGTTCCGACACCTGAAGATGGGGATGGGTCAGGCAACTGCCTGGGGGATGGCCAGACGGAGGCACCTGGGATACCGGCGGACAGTGGACACTGCTCCGGCGCATGATCCCCCACCTGACCTCACCGGTTCCGACATGAGTTTTTCACATTCCAAAAGGAGTTGGCTGGCACCTTCTGTTTCTATCCCACAAAACCTGCATTTGTCCGATTGACTCAATCCCACCATTTTCTTAACGTGAGACTAACATCTATAATACACTATTGCATTGGTATAAAAAGTTAACTTGTTACCCATAAAATTAGTCCCATGTGGTTAATGTAGTACCTTGTTACCCCTATCATTACTCTCATGTGGTTAATGCAGTTACCTTGTTATCCCTATCATTACTCATGTGGTTAATGTAGTTACCTTGTTACCTCGATCGTTAGTGTCATGTGGATAATGTAGTTACCTTGTTTCTTCCATCATGTCTCATTAATCTCATGTGGTTAATGTAGTTACCTTGTTACCCCTATCGTTACTGTCATGTTAGGGTTGGATAACATAGTTACCTTGTTACTCCCATCATGTCTCATATGGATAATGTAGTTACCTTTTTACTCCTATCATTACTCATTTGGTTAATGCCATTACCTTGTTACCCCTATCATTACTCTCATGTGGTTAATGCAGTCGTTTTGTTACCCCAACCAGTCTCATGTGGTTTATGTAGTTACCTTGTTACTCCGATCATTAATCAGTCTCATGCGGTTCATGTATTTGCCTTGTTACCCCTATCATTGTTCTCATGTGGTTAATATAGTTACCTTGTTACTCCTATCGTTAGTGTCATGTTAGGGTTAGGGTTGGATAACATAATTACCTTGTTACTACTATCATGTCTCATGTGGATAATGTAGTTACCTTGTTACTCCTATCATGTGGATAATGTAGTTACCCCTATCATTACTCTCACGTGGTTAATGTAGTTGTTTTGTTATCCCAACCAGTCTCATGTGGTTAATGTAGTTACCTTGTTATTCATATCATGTCTCATTAGTCTCATGTGGTTAATGTATTTACCTTGTTACCCCCATCATTGGTCTCATGTGGTTAATATAGTTACCTTGTTACTCCTATTGTTAGTGTCATGTTAGGGTTAGGGTTGGATAACATAGTTACATTGTTACTCCTATCATGTGGATAATGTAGTTACCTTGTTACTTCTATCACGAGTCTCATGTGGTTAATGCAGTTACCTCATTACTCCTTTCATTAGTTTTATGTGGTTTATGTAGTTACCTTGTTACCTCTATCAGTCTCATGCGGTTAATGTAGATTAGACTTGTTACCTATAACATTAGACTCATGTTCAGGTTGTTTGATTTTCATTCATACGTTTACACATTCACCCAGACAACGTACTCCACACTCTGCAGTGTACAGACTTTGGGTTTCCCCCCCCCCCCTTTCATTGGATAACTCAGACAAGGTTATCGACACAAGACAGAACAGCACAAACGTCTCAAAACGAACATCGATGACGGCACTTCGCACAATCAACGTCACAGTTGCTCCACATTATGACGTGCGGCCCTCGGAGGTGTGACCGGCGTGACCGGACAACGTCCCACCGATGCGAGGAACCAGGTTGTTCTGCAGGTAAAGGATCCGCAGGTTCAAACACCAGTTGCCAATGCACTCCAAGCGTTCAATCTGCTGCTGGTGAAGAGACAGCTCTTCCAGGGAGAAGATCTCACCTTCGTTGTGCTCCGCTCGGCTGCGCACGAGCTCTTCTGTGACTGAGGGGACAACCAGGAAAGGAGAAAACGACTCAAAAAAAAATTCAGCACACCTGTTACCTGTATGCAGTACCCCTTGCCGGTGAGGGCATGAATTTTAAATTTGTTCAGGGTGCTGGCGATAGCTCGCCTTCGCTTCTCGAAGGACGTGGGGCAATTTAACGTCCACCGACGAATGGTGGTAAACGTGCGCGCCGGTTGAACGCCCATCGAAGGGACGGCACGTCACCATGCCTGTGCAACACCAGGACGGCGGTTTATAGCCGGGTCGGGATTCGAACCCGGGCAAGACGGCTGAGAAACGAGTGTGCACACACTCCCAGCCATCCTGTCAGCAGGTGATGTTAAAAAAAATTTTTTATAACATGCTGCACTTTTGTTGAAGGCGTCGTCTTCAAATTACGTACGCAAATCGATGTAATTGTTCACCACCCTCCCCCCCTTCTGCCGTCGGGTGATGACGTCAGAGGTGGCGCACAACCGGAGACCGTCCTGTCACGTTCTTACATACCAACACAGACACCTGTGTCGAACGAGCGTCTGATATAATCTTGGACGTTTACACGGGACAACATCAAGGTGTTCGCGAGAAAAAAACGTCTCCTCATGACCGACGAGCTCGGAGGCAGTCGGACGTAAAACTCGGCCATTTTCATCCTTTGACCCAAATTGTACATGTTAATTAACACCGGCAACAGATAATTATAAATTATTCACGACGTTGTAATCTCCACCGTTCAATTCAAGACATAGATAATAGATACGGACTTCGAACCATCCTGATCGTTTCCAGTCAGCCTGGCTGGCACAGTCACCATGGCAACAAGGATTCTTCTTCCAGGAATAACATCTTCTTCTTCTTCACGAAATAACATCTTCTTCTTCACAAATGTTTTTTTTTTTTAATCCCATTCAATTTCATGACTATTTTCTTCCTTCATCTCAATTTTACTTCATTTATTTCGTCCTTCAAACACCCTTCTGAACCCCTCCCCCCCCCAACCCCTGTCATTCTTCCACCTGCCCCACCCCCAACACATGCCCCTTTTGCCCTTCACCACCATATTTACATCCTCCCACACCGGCAGCCATGGAGTGCAGCACGGCCGAACTCGCTTGCATCTACAGCGCGCTCATCCTGTACGATGACGACGTGTCCATCACGGTGAGTGTCACGGCGCGACAGTTCACCCGCTTTGAGTGTGCGAGCAAGACTGCGTCACGAATGGTGGGTGTGTGTGTGCGCGTCTTGGTGCAGGAGGACAAGCTGGTCGCGCTCATTAAAGCCGCGGGAGTGCAGGTGGAACCCTTCTGGCCTTCTCTTTATGCCAAGGTGAGGTTGACGCGTCACAGTAGGTGGGTTTTCCCCACGAGGGAATTCCTCCTCCCGAGTAGACCCCCACATTTACAGTAGACCCCCACATTTGTTTAGACATTTATTTCAGATGAAGTTTTAACGATCATTGGACGATTCCAAACCAACGTGGAAATGGCCGCAACCACAACGTCAGTCCTCGAGCTATTAATACTCAGGATCTTATTTCACGCTGAACGCGCTCTTATTAACCTCTGGACCCTTCAGGCCAAGGGCTCACGAAAGACAAGGTCCACAGGGTACACCCAAACAAGCATTGAAACTTCAAGTGCACATGATGGGGGTCTCATGCGGTTCCCAACCAAAATTGGGCTGGCACAGTTACAAGCAAGCTCCATACCATGAATATCCCTTCACAAATAGTCGATGAAAACCGTCAACAAACCGTCGCTCGAACAACTCAATCATACAAAAGACTTAGCGCAAATATTCCCCGCGTTAACACCATGAGAACAGAATTGCGGCTTTTGAAAAGACGAGATGGAGACCATCCGGCACTTCACACCAAACAAACATACAGGTACCGCCAGCAGTGACCAACAACTTTATCAATGATAACGCTTTGGTTAGGCCAAATATACCTGCATGCTCAAAGTGACCGAGATGTCCACGGGTCAACTCAAATTAATTGTCCACCTGCTCACAGGCATTGGCGAACGTTAACCTCGGTGCGTTGATTACCAATGTGGCGGGTGGAATGGCAACGGCTGCTCCTCCGGCCCCCTCCTCAGAGACAGCACCCGCAGCAACCGAAGCTCCAGGTAAAGGATGTACACCTGCACTTTTTACCCTCAGGGACATGGAGAAACGCTTGTTTACATGTATTGCATCGCTGAGGGACATTTAAGAGATAATGAACAGTTTGAATCTTCAGACATTCCATGGCGTTTCTGGACCGATTGGAAGTTGATGTTCATGGAAAATGTTTAACATAAAAGGACATGAGGAGAATGGACAAAACATGAGATTTGAACCTGGTGATCCCACAGAGAGCTGGAGGTTCAGATGGGAATCATCAAATTTTAAAATGTTATCAACGGGCTTCTCTCGCAACAGCAGAGGTGAAGAAGGAGGTCGAGGAATCCTCGGAATCGGACGAGGACATGGGCTTCGGCTTGTTCGACTGACCGACCAGGCGATCCCCGCCAAGATCAGCAGTTGCACCGCACACCTGTTGCGAAGTTCAAACCCACATCTTTGCATGAGGCGTCCCAAACAAACGAGTGAACACAACGTTGAAGGTGAAATTTTATTCTTTTGCCCAACAGCTTATTGCAAAATGATAACCATGGGGAGAGTCCATGCACGAGGTGGCGCCGCACTCCCACCAAAGTGAATCTTGCAGAAAACGAGTTCTACACTCAAAGCCTTCCGTGATTGCATGACGAGGAAATAAATATCACATGAATAAGTCTCCAATTTGTACTTCATTTGCTGGTCCCACATGATGGGGTGGGGAGGGGGGAGGGGGAGGGAGTGATAAGTGATTGGGGAAAGTAGGAAAAGGAGAGTTAAAAGGTGGGGAAGATGTCACAAGTGATGCCAAGATAGAAAGTTATAAATAAGGAAATGATTTTTGGAACAAGAAATGCGCACACCACCATTGACTGGAGACAGCATGGAGCCTTGTTTGAGGTCTTATATGAGCAGTCATGATTCAGCTTCTCGGCAGATGGAATATATCTACTCATCTACTTTGAGAGTCTTAAACTTCACACTAACCCTTTGCCCTCATTCCACCCCCCTCCGCCCCAAGCAAAAACTCTTCTTAATCCCCACCCTACCCTTCAGCAAAAGGGCACACCAACCAAGACCCCCAACCCTTCCCCTCGGGAAAATGACACCGACCGAGCCCTCCCCACAACAGAATGGCACACCAACATAGCCCCATATCACAATGGTTCACCATCCTAGCCCAACAACAATGGCACACCAACCAAGGTGCACCCTCTAACCCTCAACACAAGGGCTGACCAACGTAGCCCCAACCTGACCATCAACACAACGGCACACCCACACCTTAACACAATGTCACACCAACCTAGCCCCAATCCCCACCCCATCCCCTTTAAAACCTCCAGTCCCCCCACCCCAGTTCAGTCTCCTTTCAACTTGGCACTTCATCCACCATGCTCCTCTGTTCACACCTCCACACTGGTTGGGGTCAGGATAACCTTTGGGCCAGCTTCACCACCACAACCAAAGCCCATGAAAGGGTTGGTCACTGGGCTGAATGCGGCACAAAGGTCCATCATTACGAGCCTGTAACAGTGAAAGAACAAAGTCAAGGCAAATCCGTTTCACACACACATTTCACAGTACCGCACATGGACCAGAAGGCCATCCACACTTACAAAACTTGCACCTGCCACCACCCCCAATACCCAAAAAGGCGGAAGCAAAATCTAAATTCGAGGAAGGCACGCACCAGTCTGAGTGAGTGATGATGCAGTGCACCGGTGGGCGAGGAAAACCGTTGAAGGTGGATGCTGCCGCCAGGGTGTAAGCACCCATGTCAGGGAAGATGAGCCAGTCACCGACGTGGAGCTCTGGCAGTTGGCATTGGTTCAACACGCAGTCAAGCCCATCACAGGTGGGTCCCCAAAGGCTGCTAGTAAACACCGGCTCATCGTCACTCACATCCTGGAAAGGAATTGGAATGAGGTTATCCACACCGTCTAACAAACTAACAGAGCACCATATCTGATTGAATTGCTGATCGTACCTTGTACACCACTGGTGAGACCTGAGCATGGTCAAAGAGCAGACAGTTGAACGAACTGTAAACACCATCATTCAGGTAGTACATGAATGAAGGCTCTTCATCTCCATTTGCTAAAAGGTTTAGAAAAAAAATAAATTAATAAAAGACAACAGAACGCAAAGGCGAACACAGGATCTCACAATGACAACGCAATTCAAAGGGATGGAACAGTGGTGCACACAGACTGGAAGCCTCACCGTCTGCAAGCTCCCCGTCCACTCCTACTGCACGTTTAGCGATGACGTTGACCGCGAGGGTGAAGGCCGAAGTCACGTAGAAACGGCCAGGCTCAGCGATGATGCGCAAACCCAGGTCAGCCGGAAAGTAATGCTCCAGGCCAGTGTTCACAACAGATGCAATCTAACCACAGCAACAATGGTGTCAATGTGAGAAGATCGAGGGAGATCATTTTGGATGACCTTCAACCAAATCTTCACACACCACACATCCGTGCAAATATGTCGTGTAAGCTTCAGTCGGATACGTTGAAACATTACCGAGGTTTGGTGATAAATTCCCCATTCCAATGGGGGGGGGGGTCAAAATTGTCATGGAAACCACTGAAATGCCTGGAACGATCACCCATTTTGGGGAACTCGAGTTGATGCAATATGCAAATTTTATTCAAATTACGAGGATGAGAGTTGACCATTTTGTGACCTTTTTACCTCAAAAACAAGTGAAATCCTTCAATACAGCGCATGTGGTGAAGCAAATGAGTACACTAATGTTAAAATATGCAATTTATGCTTTTTCAGTTGAAAAACAATTAAAAAGCGTACTTAATATTTGAAATGTAAAAATCTTATTGTGATAAGCACCTTTATATACAACAGAAGGAATGAAATAGTTCGATACAGCGTGGCAGGGGGACGCAAAAGAATGATAGCATAAGAAGAAATTAGCTTTCAGCATTCGGCGATCGGTGCGAAAGGCGATGGTGGGCGGAAATGACGTCTTTCGGCGCGAAAAGCCATGGTGGGCGGAAATGACTTCTTTCGTTCGTACATGAGAGGGGCGAGTTTCTTGGTTTTTTTCCCGTCAAGCAATAAATTAAATGGTTTTCACATATATATCACATTAGTTTAACAAATTTCCATTGAAATACTCGGGTATTTCCATCAATTCTTGCTATTTCCGTCTTGGTCATTGGCTGTCTTGAGGCACGTGGGGGGGGGGGGACAGGGGACACCGGAGACGTGGTAGACACCGGGGACATTTCAAACTCTGTGCAATTGTAGACAGCGCACGCGCTGTAACAAGCTTCGAGCTTACAATTGGTGAACCAAAATGTAAATGGTTCAAATATCAAGTCAACTGCATGAAATTTGAGGATTTTGTACCTAAAAAGAAAGAAAAAAAAAAAACCACATGGGCTTGCAGCTTTTGACCTTCAACACCAGGTTATGCCGTTTGGTGAAGATCAGTGTAGAATTGCGACTGGTAGGCGATTGACACACAAAAAGCAACAAACAATCGAATCTTCAATTTTGTAAGTCACAACGAACTGGACACGTCGGAGTGAGGGGACTTGAAGAAGCATCAACTGTGGACGAACAGCAATTGAAGAAAGGAAGCGTGCGCACGTGAGGGACATTTTTACATTTCAAGCAGCAAGATTCCCTCACCTCTTCAAAGGTAATCTTGCTATTCAGGCAACCCGGAAATCCACCACCAATGTCAAGCACACTAAGATGGTAACCGAACTCCTCCTGCGGGAAAAAAAGGAAGACGTTAAATTGTCTTCGCCAGTTCATACGCCAAACAAGCACTTCAAACTCTCATCACAAACACGGATCAGTAAAATGCATTCGAAGGAGCGATCGGTCGATTAAATTTACAACATCCCGGCCCTCTGCGATCTAACTCACGGCCATGTCAAACACACAGCGAGCATCTGCGATGGCCTGCGTGTAGGTGTTCGCATCAGTGCAGCCACTGCCAACATGGAAGCTGAAAAAACGAGGAAATGCACAGGATAATTAAAATACAATTACCACCAGCAATGAGAAAAACAACCCGTTTTCACAATGGTACTCTTATGACTACAGGTAACCAGCTCTATTTTACCCGTGCTTACGGCCTCCCGCACCTCTGGTGGTGAACTCGTTTCACATTTCCTGGGAGCTTGACCGTAAAGCTTAAAATTAGCTTTTAAACAATCGTATCACCTACGTTAACCTGTCCGATCTGCAATGTTGAGCGTTCCATCGATGAGCTTTGGTTGTGAGCTCAATGTGTGTGTGTGCCAAGTGACCCAATCATCAGGATGGAGTTCATAATGAACTACATTTCAAGGAATATATATATATATATATATATATATATATATATATATATATATAAATATATATATATATATCAATATATATATATATATATATCAATATATATATATATATATATCAATATATATATATATATATATATCAATATATATATATATATATATCAATATATATATATATATATATATATATATATATATATATATATATATATATATATATATATATATATCAATATATATATATATATATATATATATATATATATATATATATATATATAAAAATATATATATATAATATATATATATATATATATATATATATATATATAAATATATAAATATATATATAAATATATAAATATATATATATATAAATATATAAATATATATATATATATATCAATATCAATATATATATATCAATATCAATATATATATATATATATCAATATCAATATATATATATATATATATATCAATATCAATATCAATATATATATATATATATATATATATATATATCAATATCAATATCAATATCAATATATATATCAATATCAATATATATATATATATATATATATATATATATATATATATATATATCAATATATATATATATATATCAATATCAATATCAATATCAATATATATCAATATATATATATATATATCAATATATATCAATATATATATATCAATATATATCAATATATATATATATATATCAATATATATATCAATATATATCAATATATATATCAATATATATCAATATATATATCAATATATATCTATATATATCAATATATATCAATATATATCAATATATATATATATATATATCAATATATATATATATATATCAATATATATATATATATCAATATATATCAATATATATCAATATATATATATATATCAATATATATATATATATATCAATATATATATCAATATATATATATATATATATATATATATATATATATATATATATATATATATATATATATATATATATATATATATATATATATATATATATATATATATATATATATATATATATATATATCAATAGAAGTATAAACACCCCCAAGTGGTGGGGCAGATAACAGCAATTTTTGAGAGGAATCGTGCAAATGGTACAAGCATCAAATTTGGCACATTTGTTCTCCAGAGGATTCGAATCAAATCTGCCTGATTGGCCATTTGAAAATGCAAATTTTGAAACATTTGAAAAAAAGAAAACTTCAAAAAAAAGTCAAGATCACGAATCAATGTTGGATGCTGGCTGAGATTGGTGAACATTTCAGAAACATCAAAGACGTTCCAAGTCTGCCATGCAGTTTTCTTCCCTTTACCGCGGAAGGCAGACACGACGTCACATCCAGTGAACGCATGCAAGTATGGGATCCCTTGAGCTTTCTCAGGCCCTATTGCAGAAACTACCTCATGGACTGGAATCCATCGTGCCTTGGCTCCTTGGCCAAAGGCAATCCACATGTTCTCAAGACCTCGTTCCTCTAAGGATGGCAGTACAGATATTGCTACGACTCGTACGTCCATGTCATTAGCCTTAATGATAATGGACTTGCTACCATTCATTAGGGTTAGTGTACAAATATTCGAGTGTCAGCTTCATGACAACAGAGACACACGGCATCCAGTGACTTCCTTGTTTCTCATGGCATCTTCTCCTTGTGAGACAATGACTGCTTGTCGTCTGTGCTTCACACATGTTTTCCGCAAGGAAGTGAAACAGCTCAGTCTTGCTGCTGTCATCTCGAAGAAAGCTTCTCCAGTTACTTGGGGTCTTACTGGTTCCTGTCACTCTTCTTCTGATTCCTTGCCCCCTTTTCGACCTTGCCTCGGACTTCAGACTTGACTTCTTGTGCACATCAAACACTACGTCCACCTTCTCGTACCTGGCACCATAGGATTCCACCTTTGGGATGATGTCTTCTTTAGGATAGTCATCAAATATCTTTGAAGTGCATGGAGGCAGGGCATTGAGAAGTGCTGAGCCATCAATGATGACTGCATCTCCCCTTGGTTCTCTGTCGGGGATGTTCACTTGCGCTTCAGGAATTTCAGCCAGCTGTGACTTCAAATTATGATTTTTTTTTTTTTTTCAAATTTTTCAAAATTTGGATTTTCAAATGGCCAATCGGGCAGATTTGATCAGAAAGCCCTGCAGAACAGAAATGCCAAATTTGATGCATGTATCATAATTTGCACGATTTTTCTATCTACTACATGAAAGTCTAGGATCCTCAACAGGGAGTGCATCCAAATCTAGAATCTTTATGTGGCAGATAAATCCACCAGAAGGTGCGTACTCACTTGAGGGGTCAGACATTGCCTGGTTATGCAAACGATCAAGATGTTTTAACAAGTCCATGGCACATATGTTAGATATATAAGGCCTTGGTTGGACCATGTGGTTGACAATTTGGAGCTGCCGAACACCCAAGACAAATGACAGTCACCAGTGATTCATTGTCTGTAACAATCGTCCACAGAAAGAGTTATTTATTTAAACCGTCCAGGGTTAAGTGCAGCACCATCAATTCAAATCATTTTGTTGTGAGAAATATCAACTGGAGGTGATGACATGGTTCATGAAACTTTTTATCAATATAAAATTGTTCGGCTCGTTTTCTGAACCTTGGGAGACCTCCCCTCCCCTCCCCTTCCCTCCCTGCTGCATGAGTGGGACTATTCAACGGTGAAATAATTCCTCCAAAACAAGAACATGAAATTACAAGAAAGGAGACGAAAAAAATTACCCCTGTGTGGGGGTGACGGTTACCTGTTTTTTTTTGTTTTTTTACTATCCCAATCGATGAACCGTTGCCAGATATCTCCGAAAATGAGACGAGATAGGTTTTGAAAATGGCGACTTTCACAACTTTCATGACCTCGTGACCTCGACCCTGACCTCGAAACCGAGAAAAAATAAGTCGTTGGATATCACTCGTCGACCTCGACCCACATACCAAATTTCATCAAGATCGGAAGTAAAAAGTTTTTTGGACCGGGGGGGGTGTTTTTGACCATCTTCCAGGTTACGTGGTGGCCAAACAGGACAGAAATTCAAAAATCTGTCTGGTGAGATAAAAGATAATATTTTTTTACTATCATAATCAAAAAACAGTTGCCGAATATCTTGAAGAATGGCAGACAAGACAGGTTTTGAAAATGGCGATTTGTATAACTTGCGTGACCTCGTGACCTTATCGTTGTTATATCGTTGTGCAACACACATCGACCTCTACCCACATACTAAGTTTCATCAAGATTGGAAAGAAAAATTGTTGACAGACGGTCATCTCAGTAGAGATGACCTAAAAAGTTGAAAAGATATGCGCAGGAAAGGGAAAGGGGGGAAATCCCCAAATCACACCTAACACCAACAACATCCAGGTGGAATCTGCGGGCCTGCTCGATCAACCCACGGCAGCTTTTCAGTCCAGCACCGAACTTCATGCTGAGACGAACCACAGCAGTCGAATCATCGGCAATGATACGCAGCACCAGTCTGTCAAGAGAAAACAACAATTTAATTTGCACATCCTACACGACCAACCACTCTGCCTAAACCACAGACAATGCACAAATTTAGCACGGGGTGGGGTGGTGAGGGGAGCAGGGGCATCTTGCGCACACCAGAGGAATCCCCAAAGCACATCAATACAACGCACTTGGGATGGAAATCTTGAAAAGACCTTCGGGTCACATGACCAAAAGGGGCTTCAAAGCACAATTGGTTTGTGCCATTGTCGCCCACCCACAACAGCACCAACACGTTCCTCCGCATTGAAACTTTTTATTTATTTTTGTGTGCAATTTTAGACCCGACATTCTATTGTATAAACCTCAAGGGTGTAAAATGGAAATGCCACTGATGATCACATAAGTGTGCAACATTTCCCCACTGCACGCAAAGGTGAACAGAGGTTACATTTTCACCCCTTTGTCATGGACCGATTCAGACTAAATTTGGTGAAAAGGTTGGCTGTGTGACGAGTTCAGTGAAGCAGCACAAGTCTTCGGAACACAAAACGACTAACGGCAGACCTGCTCCATCTGAAGCGGGTTGAGACGTTCAACATGATCTTCTGTGCACAGTCCAGACTCATTACCTTGAGACTTTCATCTCTATAAAATTCAACAAACATGCGAGTATCAATCAGCTTGAGGAAGGAGAAAAGTCCAAGCACAAATCCTGAATTGGCCACAAACCAGTCGAAGATGGCAACCCACCGCCACTTCAATGGGACAGGTGTGCATGGATACCACAGGTATACCTTGAGAAATATGCGACGTTTCAACCACCCTCACCTTCCAACACCGAATGAAGAATGTACCTCAGACGACCCTCGTGTTCGCTTCTTGGGACTAGGCAAAATACTCAATGTTTGTCGGTTTGAAAAAGGACAGACCATTGCACATATTCAAGACGTATACAAAATAATTTGAGCAAGGATCAGATGGTCAGACTTGGGTGAATGAGTGGCAAAATGCATTTCATCAAGCATCGAGAGGTCAGCAGTTCCTTCACTTTCAGCCGTCACAAATCACTTCATCTTTGCATCACAATTGACCTTTGTGCTAACTTTCGGAACAAAAATCCCTGAAGTGGTTCACAACTAGCAGTTTAAAAAATAAAAATAAAAAGAAGTTTCCACACTGACAACCAGAAAATGCCTCCAGTGTCTTGGGTGGTATAAAAAGTCAAGTCACAATTGTGACAGCATACACCTGCAGGCTCAACAAATGCACACCACAACAAAAACTCCAAACACTGGAATGCACAGAACTCTGGGAGAAAAAGGAGGGAATAAAACAAATATATATTGTTAAGGCTGTAGAAATTCGCAGAGCACCACAAAGGATATCCCCAAGATCAGTTATATCGCCGAGTGTGTGTTCAGTTGGATTTCCCCACCGTTTTATAAAGGTTTATTCGTGTGGACAGGGCTGTGATCTTTGAGTTCGCCGTTATTCTTTGCTATCGTTATTTTGGACCAACCACACCACCAACCACACCACCCTCACGACCACCACACAACACCAACCACGCCACCATTACAACAACCACACCACCAATCACCTTCTCCACACCTACACTACAACCCTCTCTGCATCAAAAACCGTCTCTGCCATGGAGAAAGAAGGAGCTCCAACACCACGGATGGGATTTTCCCTCCTGCTTTCCCGCGCTTCGGGACGGGGGAAGGGCAGATTGAACCAAGGGTCAAAGGTGATGTAGGGTGGGGGCCTGTTTTTGGGTGAAAAATGGGCCCGGAACCCCACCCCTTTGGGGCCAGGGCAGCAGATTCTTCTTCCCCCGCAGGCCACGAGGGGAGGGGCGGGAGCATTGGGAATAAAAGGGCACGCTGGACGCAGCGTAGAGAGCTGCGTGGAGAGAACCGAGTCGAGAAGCGAAGGGAGTTGGTTGTTGGTCGGTCAGTGGAGGTCTCGATCTGGGTGAAGCAGTCAGTCGGTGGAGATGCTTGAGAGGGTCCATCGAGGGTCGCCCAATCAAGTCACCACGAGGGTGGAGGTAACCTGCGGCAGCCTCAGGGAGTCCCTTCGGTCAACCAGGCTCCTTGGACATAAAGGCCTATGGGTCCAGTCAGACTCCCTTGCCTTTGAGAGGGTCTTTATTTGCTTTTATTTGTGTGAATGTTGTGGCACCATGTCCCGCAAGTAGAACTGTGTCAGTGCTTGTAAATAATAATCACAGATGGTTGTAGTGCCTTTACCTTGCTCGTGTCTTGTCCCTTTCCCCCAATCATTGCATCCCTGTTTACGTGTGCATTATAAATAAATGTCCTTGCGTGAATGTTAACCCGTTCGTTGTGTCCTTTTTCCCCAATTGAACTATCTTGCTCTCGGAATAGCGGGCTTTTTAATAGCCAATAAAATTGGGTCCAGCGAGGTCTCGCGATAATACACCGCTCGGTTATCCCAGAACGGAACGAACCGCTTCAGCGGTTCGTGTCCAAGCAGACATCGCTGAGGTACAGTCTCTCGATAGTCTGCCCACGCGAATACTTCGGTATATCGATAATTCGGCGATTGACCGTCACGCGCAGGTAGAGTGTTGACTCGGCCGTGGTGTGCGTTTGGAGCACACCCGTGTCTGGTTTCCAGCGTTGTTCCGGAAGGTCGCGACTGAATTGTCCGTCTGGTGGGCGAGACGGCCGCCATTGGCTAAAGCGGCTGTTCGCATGCTGGGCGGGCGGCAGATTTGTAACAATATATTAAAAAGGCCAAAGTAAAACCACACACACAAGACACTCAACTTTTGACAAATTAAAGCCTTGATGAGCAAAACTGTCAACACCCCCCTCCCCCCCCCCCACACCAATGTCACAATTCTTCAATTCAAGATTTTTGGGGAAGGTGAAATAAATTAATTTAAAATTGCCAAAGCCACTTCTGTCAAATTTGGCAAGAAATTTGGCCATAACTCGACATCTCATCAAAACAATTACCACCAGCACTCCCAAGAGTTTAATCTGCCATTCTTGGGCATCAGCAGGGTCGGCCCACAGCACCATGTCCAAGCCAGGTCAGCAGTGTTCCAAGTCAGAGCGGATACTGAACCACAAACCACTTGCCTTGCTGACAAAGCTGATGCACCAACCACAATGCAAACCGACAAAACCTCTTGCAAGCCGTTCATGGGTAGATATTGTCCAAGAGTAACAGGTTAACTTAATGCCAATTAATTGCCTGGACAGAAGGCAGAAGCTCAAAATTATTTAGCAAGGACTAATTCCATTTATATCACTTGAAATCAAATATCATCCCCAAATTCATACATTTTAGTAGAAATAATATTGATAAAGTCAAAGTTTTGGCTCCACATATAAAAATGTCAGGAAATATTTACAGTTTACAGAGAGAGACAGACAGCAAAATAGCGACAGAGGTGTGGGATGAGAGTGCTGCATTTTATGAGGGGAAGCAAGGAGACAGTGAGAGAAAATGGTGGGGGAGAGGAGGGGGGAAAAAAATAAACATTTAAAAAAAAATAAGTGTCAGAACAGCTGTACACAAGATAACAGAGTTTGTAAAGTAACCCGCTGGTGCATCTGCAAAAACTGATATTCCTGTTCCAGAAAATGTGGGAAAATGAACCAAAAGCAATCACTGAAAACATTGAAGTACCACTTACGTACGACCTTACGATCCCATCGAGCTTGAACATCAACAAAGAATTGCGACCAGATATCATACTTCGGTGCAAAACAAAAAAATAAAAAATAATTAGAAAAAAAGGCATTGCGAATTGAGGTGTAAAAACCAGTGATTTTGGACCAACGACGCAGAAATCAGGAAAATGACCAAATACCAAGACCTCAAGCATGAAGTGAAAGGATCCGAGAAGCTGAAGAATACCAAAGACGTACCGGTGATGACGAAGAACCTCATGGGAATGATGAAGAACCTCAGAGACATTAAAAAAACCATCCCTGGGAATGTCACGACAAACAAACTACAGTAGGAAGCCGTCCTGGGCTAAGTCACAATCCTGGAGAGCCCTCACCCTTGGAGGACTCCATTCCAAATTCTGAAACCCCGTATGTACACGCACACACACGATTTACCTCAAACGATTCCAGGACGAACAACACGTCCAATTATTTATTTACCGTAAACTATTCGAGAACAGACACTTTCGACACTGAAATATCCCATCCAAAAAAAAAACAATAATATTTCGACGACATACTAATATTTCGTCTGCGAAAGTGGATTGTGGAAAATTGTATCATCTCATGCATGAAATCGCTCCAAGCTCCAAATTTGAAAACTACAGTACTTAAAAGCGAGGCAGCGATGATGAACATTAAATCATGTAGCTCATTGAAGCTGGTCCCCTGAAATAAACATGGAAGAAAATCCACCATTTTGCCTGCTCGTCCGTGTTCGTGTCACGTGCACATTGGTTCGAGAAAACACCCCAGCAAGATGACCCAGGAAACAACTTCAGACCCCAGAGAGTGAGGTGGCCAAGGATCGGCTTATAAATGATGCAACTAAATAACGCCGTTAATTATCTTCAAAAGGGAGGTTTTAATGAACCCAAACACCAAATTTCCACTCTTGCACTTCCTTGGAGCATTCTTAGTATGAATGTAAAGTTTCAGGCTGCTTGGTTTTATGACTTTGGAGTGACGGACGGACGGACGGGCGGGTGGGCACGCACACACCCTTTTATTAGTAAAGATTGCTTGTCTGGATCCATGCCATGTAAATTAAAAAACAAATCGCTTGAAAAATATATCCGGCCGCACCAAGCTAATAGCAGTTTCGGCCCTCAGACAAGGGAAGATTCCCCACCTCCACAACAAAGCGAGGAAATCACCACATTGGGGGGGGGAGGAGCAGAATAAAGAGGATGAGCAGCTCCATTGTGCAACATCAAATGTTGTACAAGTTTATAAACAAGATTAATAATGTGGTATAAAAATGGGTTGAATAGAAAAGGAAATAGAGTATATTCAGGGGTTGGGGAGGGAGAGAGTGGGGGGGGGGGGAGGCAGGTGAAATGCTCACTTGGCAAGTGGAAAGGTCCGTGCGATCTTCCCAAGCTCAATACTGTTGTCGAAAGTTATGAGTGACACCCCATTGTTTGCTGCATATTTGATGTGGGAAAGCTGTTTGCATGGGTTGGCGAAGATGATGCGGTCCGGAGGAACACCGGCACTCAAAACCAATCCCATCTCATTCTGCAGAAGCAGGCAGCCAAGAAAAAGGTAAGCTCAAAGTCAAAAATATATATATATATATTTTTTTTAAACGGCCAGAAATTAACATAGAGCATAAAGAGGGCAGCAGACAAATCGTGCATGAGAAAAACTGAAAAATTTACAAAATAAATCACAAACTATTGATGAAAATCACTGTAAATGGGAACTCTTACTTCAGCAAAGAAAACATCAAATTGAAATACAGGAAATAATCCGTATTTGTGAGTTTTGTTTTCACAAGTTGGCCAATGCATACCAACCCCTACAATTGCATACCAATTTGTGACCAATCAACTTCCTGCATTGGTGAGCTTGGGAGCCCACATCACCTCACACCCAAGTTGTGCAAACATACCGTACAGTAATGTATGTATGTATTTGGCTTGTCCATACAGCATGGGCCTTCTCACAGCAATTCCCGAAACCTCAAACACCTCTCGTCCTCTCCCTATCAAGGCTGGAGTACTCCGAGCATTCCAAGTCCAATCGTATTCCTAATCTTAATCAATGATCTCACTGACTGACTGAATGACCACTCCACCACAACATCTTTCTGATAGACAGACAGCAGCCTCTTCCCTCTCAAACCTTGACAAAAATCACAAACTGGTCACTTCAATCTTGAGAAATCGCACGCACGCACACCAACGCATGCACTCTCTCTTGGTAATTCCACAAACCCTATCTACGACAAACCCTCTCAATTCCACAAACCCAATCTTCAGTCACTCAAACTCTTGGGTCTCAGCCATGATCTCTTGGGCAAGCCACATTTCAAAGCTGGTCCCCAAAGCCAGATGCCGACGGGACATCCTCCGCTGTGCAAAGTCCTTCCTTTGCACAACCTGATCTCTTGTCCACCTTCAAGACTTTCATCCGCAACTTGAGTACTGCTCTCCCCACTGAGCTGGCTCACCTGCCTCATCTTGACACCATGGAAACCAAAGCTTTCAAGATCATTACAATCTCACAAAGCAGAGTCAATGGGCAGATCACTTCGCCATGGCGGACAGATCAGTGGTTTCTTCCGCCTCAATTTTGGTGTCGTGTACCCTCTGCCCGCTCCATGCGATGTCACTCCCCCTCATTGTTAACTACATCTCTTGTTTATCCACCAGTTTACCTTTTCCCAATTATTGGCATTTCCACGTTTTCTTACCGTTCTGTCCCGTTATGTTGTGTCCAAGATCTTCCACGAGATAGACCATGTGTGCATGCATGTATGTATGTATATATATATATGTATATATATATATATATATATATATATATATTTCACGAAGCCCCCCCCGTCATGACTGAAGATTGAAACGCTGCCCCCAACCCAACCCATCACAAGCCGCCTTGTTGAAGTGTCATTACAAATGACATCAATTTAGATAAAAAAAAATTATTCGTTTGAAAGGTCATGAAACGGTGAAGCTGCACTTATGATAAAGTTGGGTTATCGAATAAAGATCGGGTTTATCATTCTTTAGTCAATCATGAAGATTAAAGTTTAAAGCTGTTGCAAAAATGAATCCGAGAGTGCACCAAGGCAACGGGCAAAATGGCCTCGTTTGAGGTCATACGACGACTTGCTTGCACTCGATGAAGTGCCATGGTGAAGTGCCTGAACCCTTTGACTTGCTTGCACTCGATGAAGTGCCACTTGATGAAGTGCCTGAACCCTTTGCATATTAATTTCCATTCCACGTACAGAATACAAATACTTGCATGCTTTCGATTTCATTCCCCATCAATTCACCTTCGAACCAATGTGGAAGAGGAAGGAAGGTCAGAGGAGGAACAAGGCACAAGCCAAGCCCTGCCCCTCACAAAATGTATGAAGAGCCCTGCTATTTATCAGCCTAACAATTTGACGAACTGAAGCATTTTTTTATTTTTTTTATTATGACGCCAACCTACCAGGTGTTAAAATTCGGGGCACAAGCAAATTTCAGAGAGATTGGCACAGGGGTGTGGAATTAAAAAAAAAAAAAACCACTACATGCATGGCAGGGGGAACAATTCACTCAAATATGTCAAACCTTCGAGCTTAGTTAAGCAGGTCTTTATCGGGTCAGGAGGGCTCATTTTGGTTACATCGAGTACACAATCGGTTAATGCTGTCTGTCCAACCCTGAAACTGAAACAAGTAAAAGTTGCTTCAAATTCATCCAAACTTATGGGAGAATTTAAAAAAAAATTCAGACAAAAATAATAATTGAACCTGGGCAGTGTGTTGGTAACAGACTGCTGTTTCAACCACCCCCATTTTTTTTTCTTTCTTTCCCATTCACAAATATATAACTTATTTGAACATTTTCAACACATGCAACAAAAGGCTTCCTTTTTATATCAGTATTTTTACCATGGGCTTCTGCCAACATTATATATATATATATATATATATATATATATATATATATATATATATATATATATATATATATATATATATATATATATATATATATATATATATATATATATATATACACACACACACACATACACTGTATATATTGCATATAAAGAATGATCATCCACAAAATGGAATCAAAATTCGAGAAAATGCTGTCCAACATCACGAGGTCCAGGTTGCAGCATCACGAGCCATGATATGAACAGAGTTGATAGCATAAGCAATTTGAACATCAATTAACAAAAAAAAACTCAATGTGATCCTGTTCGAAGAGACGTTCACCTTGCTCGCGCAGTCAAACCCGGTCCCAAGTGCAGCAAGTGTTGTGATCACAGCAGGAGAGTCGTTGCACTTGACAGCATAGAAAGGAGACACACGAGGCAAGGCCTCCCTCCACTGTGCGTGCTTACGAACGACAGCACCAAGATCACCCACAAACAGGGCATTCCTATCATCCTGTAAATGCAGGACAGAAACTGAGCAAAGTGAACACCATCCCCAACAAAGATGAAAATTTTCATATATCCGAGGCAGACAAGAAGAAAAGCACTAATCTAAATCGACAACACTCAATTTTTTTTTAAAAAAACAAAAAAAACTCAGCACTTCTCAGCCTATAAGAAGTCCCCTCGAAATGGGCTGGAGCCCGCATTCAAATCTATTTCCTGGATCCTGTGGAACGTAACGATCTGCTCGATGACCCTCCAGCTCACCCAGGGATGCGCACACTCCGACGGCCTCGTGGTTAAACAACCAAAACCAAGGCCATCGACACAATGATGTTTTGCTCTTCCAGTCTGTGGAACCACCACCAGGAGGAGAATCCTCAATCGCAGCCTCCCCCCCCCCAGGGTTTCAGCATTTTTTTTTTCATAATTCCTACCCACACCATTTAACCAACCTAGTTTGAAGTTTACTCATTCCCTTTCTTGTTGCTTCCACCTGTTTACTCAAATGCCTGCATGTTGCCTCTCCCACACCCTAACGTGCTCACTCTTGCACAACCCCCCCTCCCTCCCCCCACCAAAAAAAAAAATAAACAAAGAAAACTCAACATTCATGCCAAGTACAGATCTCCCATCCAACAAACTTAAAACGGCACATGAATGCAAAGGCCTTTTCACAAACTCCACTCCATGCTGTTACGTTTTATGCAGGGCATCAAGCAATCCCAAATAAATAAATAATTCACAAAGTCAGACTTGGGCATCGCTGGACTTGTGGACAGAGTCGGTCTAAATGAACAAGGACATCTCAATCGGTTTTCAACACCCGCATTTTTCATTTTCAACATTCTTTCTGGAATTTCCCAGAGAGAGAGAGAGACAGACAGACAATGCAGTTTCTGGCTGCAGTGCGCGGCAGCGAGATGGCCGAAGGGACGTTACATTAAGACACAGTAAAATACGAGATTCTTACACGGTGCAAGTGTGACAACAATTGTGCTTTTCAAATGACAGAGGAAAAAAAAATAAATAAAAAAATAAAAAAAATTAGTGAATAAAAACAGATCTCGACGAGAAAACACGAGATGGCAAATTGGCCTGTTCAACGTCTCCCTCGGAGAACTCCACCCAGAGCGAGATCGGAAACCCTAATGGGTATCGTGTGGAGAGCACAAAAAACAGACACGATCAGGTAGGTGGCAGACTCACAGGACAATCAACAGAGGAGATTGCCCGGTCAAGGAAATCTGTAGTGGTCTCGCCCTCGTAGAGCACAGTGAATCCTGGAGCCTGGTCGACGAACGCGGACTTCATCCTCACGGAAAGACCGATAAGTGGAGATGCTAAAGAGGGGGGCTAGGTGGCGGGGTAGGGAGGGGATCAAGGTGGTGTGACAATCTGTGGAGGACACAGAAGAGACAATGAGCAAGATCAT
The DNA here is from genome assembly GCF_056783735.1 of Eptatretus burgeri. NCBI lineage: Eukaryota > Metazoa > Chordata > Myxini > Myxiniformes > Myxinidae > Eptatretus > Eptatretus burgeri. The sequence goes on along the minus strand of NC_140977.1, from coordinate 10,730,429 downwards.
AGTTGCGCACTGGCACAACAACAGACCAGAAGGCTGTGCGTTTTCAGCTTCATTCTGGATCTGACTTTCAACCAAGCAACCTCGAAGCTCCCTCAATGTTGTGTCTGACTGCTTTTAGGGCTCTCCCTCATGAAAAATAATAATTAAACCACATTCACCAATCTCAGCCAAAAACTCCTCCTCCACCTCCCACACGCGTCGTGTCCACCGGACAAACGACAAAACTTACGTGGCAGGGAAGAGGGTCAGGGATGAGGGCACAGCCACTATCAGCTGGGTTCCCAAGGGGGCTTGGCGTTGAAGTCGATCGGCTTGCGGGAGACTTGCAGCCCCTCAAGGTGGGTGTCACGTGCCAGAGAAACAAACCCTCCCTGCAGAAAAGATACAAACAAGTGAAACAAAGCAAAACAATAACTCACGACAGAGGGGAGTGGCAATAAAGGGAGACCTAGAAGGGTATCCGGTCGAGTGCGTACCTCCACCACACAATTTGTGATTTACACATTAGGAACAATAATTTGACATATCGTGCCATACATCAGTTCGGTCCCATCTTATAATGGTGAAGAATCACTTAAAAAAACAAACAAACAAACAAAAAAAAAAAACGTTATTTTAAATTCTCGTGTCCGAATCTGGATCTGGATCGTCACCAAACTCTAATCAGTTCATCCTTATTCCCAAAAGTAACCAATTAAACTTCATCATAATCCAGCCACAACTTTTTGAGGTATGTGCAAACAAAGACAGGGACAAAAACAACCTCCTTCCACCTTCAGAGGAAGATTGAGAAAAAGGGGGTAAATGGAGATTGGGGGAAAGGGAGAGAAAAAAGGGGTATATGGAGAGTGGGGGGGGGAAGAAAAGGGGCATATGGAGATTGGGGGAGGAAGAAAAGGGGCATATGGAGATTGGGGGAGGAAGAAAAGGGGCATATGGAGATTGGGGGAGAGAAAAAAGGGGTATATGGAGATTGGGGGAGGAAGAAATGGGGCATATGGAGATTGGGGGAGGAAGAAAAGGGGCATATGGAGATTGGGGGAGGAAGAAATGGGGCATATGGAGATTGGGGGAGGAAGAAAAGGGGCATATGGAGATTGGGGGAGAGAAAAAAGGGGTATATGGAGATTGGGGGAGGAAGAAAAGGGGCATATGGAGATTGGGGGAGAGAAAAAAGGGGTATATGGAGATTGGGGGAGGAAGAAATGGGGCATATGGAGATTGGGGGAGGAAGAAAAGGGGCATATGGAGATTGGGGAGAGAAAAAAGGGGTATATGGAGATTGGGGGAGAGAAAAAAAGGGGTATATGGAGATTGGGGGAGGAAGAAAAGGGGCATATGGAGATTGGGGGAGGAAGAAAAGGGGCATATGGAGATTGGGGGAGAGAAAAAAGGGGTATATGGAGATTGGGGGAGGAAGAAATGGGGCATATGGAGATTGGGGGAGGAAGAAAAGGGGCATATGGAGATTGGGGGAGGAAGAAAAGGGGCATATGGAGATTGGGGGAGAGAAAAAAGGGGTATATGGAGATTGGGGGAGGAAGAAATGGGGCATATGGAGATTGGGGGAGGAAGAAATGGGGCATATGGAGATTGGGGGAGGAAGAAAAGGGGTATATGGAGATTGGGGGAGGAAGAAAAGGGGTATATGGAGATTGGGGGAGAGAAAAAAGGGGTATATGGAGATTGGGGGAGGAAGAAAAGGGGCATATGGAGATTGGGGGAGGAAGAAAAGGGGCATATGGAGATTGGGGGAGAGAAAAAAGGGGTATATGGAGATTGGGGGAGGAAGAAATGGGGCATATGGAGATTGGGGGAGGAAGAAAAGGGGCATATGGAGATTGGGGGAGGAAGAAAAGGGGCATATGGAGATTGGGGGAGAGAAAAAAGGGGTATATGGAGATTGGGGGAGGAAGAAATGGGGCATATGGAGATTGGGGGAGGAAGAAATGGGGCATATGGAGATTGGGGGAGGAAGAAAAGGGGTATATGGAGATTGGGGAGGAAGAAAAGGGGTATATGGAGATTGGGGGAGGAAGAAAAGGGGTATATGGAGATTGGGGGAGGAAGAAATGGGGCATATGGAGATTGGGGGAGGAAGAAAAGGGGTATATGGAGATTGGGGGAGGAAGAAAAGGGGCATATGGAGATTGGGGGAGGAAGAAATGGGGCATATGGAGATTGGGGGAGGAAGAAAAGGGGTATATGGAGATTGGGGGAGGAAGAAAAGGGGTATATGAAGATTGGGGGAGGAAGAAATGGGGTATATGGAGATTGGGGGAGGAAGAAATGGGGCATATGGAGATTGGGGGAGGAAGAAATGGGGTATATGGAGATTGGGGGAGGAAGAAAAGGGGTATATGGAGATTGGGGGGATAAAAAGGGGTATATGGAGATTGGGGGGGATAAAAGGGGTATATGGAGATTGGGGGGGATAAAAGGGGTATATGGAGATTGGGGGGGGTATAAAAGGGGTATATGGAGATTGGGGGGGGGAGGGATAAAAGTAGAAAATTGATATGAGGGAGGGTTGGGGATGGAAAGTAGAATAGTCGTATATTGAGGGGGGGGGAGGTAGAAGAGGGGAAGATGGAAGGAAGAAGGGAGTAAAGGAGGTAGTTAACACAGCGACAACAAGCCATATGGACAACCTTGTACTTGGTTTCGAACTCTACTGCACAAAAACACAACGACGTGGAAGTGAAGATAGAGAACCGCTGGTAAAAGATAAAATAAAAACACGACACAAATAACGGCGAAAAGGAAGACATTTAATCCACCACCTTGTGAAAAAAATTAATAAACATTCAAAACACGTTTCAAGTCGAACGAAACAACCAACGTACCTCGTTCAAACGTTTTGACCTTTTTGGCGGAATTTTCGGGATATTAACGGAACAAATTGTGGAGAAACAAATGTTGCCGACGAGCAGAGCGCCGGCAACAACTAGAGACCGCCCGGGAAAATGGCGCTGAATGAAGGATGTAGCGAAAAGTCCACGCGCGGAACGCCCCGCTATATATCCCTCCGCGGAGCACTATATCCTGTGCAACGGCTCCTCATCCTTGTGGCAAAAAAAATCCCTCCGCGGAGCGCCACGTACCGCCATATATCCCTCCGCGGAACGTTCCGTCCCATCGGACAGGAATCCGGCGTTCACTTGATTTATATTTACGTCACGTTTCTGTAAATGAGTACAAAACGCGTTCGATTTGAGGTCATCCTTCGGGAAATCCGTTTTTCTTTCAATCCATTTTTCAGTTTTCGCTCCTGACATTTTTTTTTACTTTCTCTTCGCGAATGTATTCCACCGGCACTTCCGGAATAAAACGGTGACGCGGTTCAAAAAGAAAACGATGTTTTCTTTGAGTAATATTAAGGATTAGTGAATAAAATCGCTCCATAACACCTTATGGATCATCTGCACTGACGTGAATTTCGGTATTGTCACCGCAAGACATTAAACAAGAACAGCACGCAGTGGAGAGCATCCCACCGTCAGGATAAATGGTTTATGTGGTGTATCCTCCCACTGATAGGCCCGATCTGGATTCGGACCTGAACCAAAATCGAATCGCCTTGTTCTCGTCACTTACCCAACTCATCGAGCAAAATTCGTCCGAATCCGTCGATACAAGATTTGTTTACACCATGCACCAGGGTGATCCATAAATCCCAAGACATGGTTTTAGCTCCTTATAAAAGATTTGTTTACACCATGTAACAGGGTGATCCATAAATCCCAAGACATGGTTTTAGCTCCTTATAAAAGATTTGTTTACACCATGAAACAGGGTGATCCATAAGTCCCAGGACATGGTTTTAGCTCCTTATAAAAGATTTGTTTACACCATGTTCAAGGGTGATCCATAAATCCCAAGACATGGTTTTAGCTCCTTATAAAAGATTTGTTTACACCATGTTCAAGGGTGATCCATAAGTCCCAGGACATGGTTTTAGCTCCTTATAAAAGATTTGTTTACACCATGTAACAGGGTGATCCATAAGTCCCAGGACATGGTTTTAGCTCCTTATAAAAGATTTGTTTACACCATGTTCAAGGGTGATCCATAAGTCCCAGGACATGGTTTTAGCTCCTTATAAAAGATTTGTTTACACCATGTAACAGGGTGATCCATAAGTCCCAAGACATGGTTTTAGCTCCTTATAAAAGATTTGTTTACACCATGTAACAGGGTGATCCATAAGTCCCAAGACATGGTTTTAGCTCCTTATGATTTGTTTACACCATGTTCAAGGGTGATCCATAAATCCCAAGACATGGTTTTAGCTCCTTATAAAAGATTTGTTTACACCATGAAACAGGGTGATCCATAAGTCCCAAGACATGGTTTTAGCTCCTTATAAAAGATTTGTTTACGCCATGAAACAGGGTGATCCATAAGTCCCAGGACATTATTTTAGATCCTTATACAAGATTTGTTTACAGTGCTCGTGATGGTTGGTTGACTCTTCACTGTGGGATCTTCAACGTCCACCACCTCACGTTGCCAGATAGGACACCCAGCTCAACGTCCATTTGAGGGACGACGGGATGGCACACACAGCTCGGTTAATAATTGCTCGTTTTATTTCGTCGTTCAGGGCCCTATAAATTGTGCCGTCGACTGGTCAAAGTGAATGGCTGGCAAATGGTTCGAGAAAAACCACCCCAGCCAACGTTGAGAAAAGTGGAAGCGAAAATGATTCTGCTATCAACAACAGCAGACCAGCAGAGCTGCCTGGCATTTTCCCATGTAGATAAAGGTGACTCAAACATGTGCCTCGTGGCCTGAATCAAGCAAAGAGGGGAAAAAAGAAAACCAAACTCAATGGAGTGAGTTAACGAAACTTGGATGGTGGCCAAACAAAATGGTTAAACCTGAACCACAATCACCAAACGCTCAGCTTCCAACATAAAAAGCTCCTGCTGAAGCAGCATGATCCTTCCACGATCAGGTATCCTCGGTGGACCGTCCTACTCGAGCACGCACCGTAGGTTTTGACGCGCGTGATCGCTCTGTGGCTCGACATTTGAGATATACTGAACTTGCTGAGCTCAGTGCCGAAGACCTGAGCTGCAAAAGCTACGTGGCACTCCGGAGTCATACCTAGGAATCAGGCCAAGAAGACGAAGTCACCATACGTTCACGTGAAACATACAAACCACGTGGTTAATGTTTCTTGCAGAAGCTGCTGCCCAGAGAGCAACCACTTTGAGATAGCAGTAGCTTGGTGTTAGCTTAGCGGTTAGGGTGGTGGCTTGGGAACCTTGGGTCCTGAAATCGAGCCCCGTTGGCCACTGAATTTACACCAGGGCGTTGACTCAGTCTGTCAACCTTCCGAGGTCAGCGAAATGAGCACCGGTATACTGGTAATGGGAGCACTGCATCAGCGGCATAGCTGTGCCCCTAACCAATGATGCAACCAGCAGCCAAAAAAGGCAACATATGATGGGAACATGTTGTCAAGGAAAATCCATCAAGAATAAACCACCTACTCCCCTCAATATAGGAAGCGATAGCTCACCGACTCTTCATGAAGGACACTGTGGGACCTTTATTGTCCACTAGGTAATGTCTGCAGACTTGACGTCTACCTGAGGGAATGCACACACATTGATGAAGCACCTTGCCTGTGAAACACTGGGGTGGTAGTTTATAGTTGGGTTGGGAGTCGAACGCAGACGAGAGAGCCCAGAAGTGAACGCACATACCTCTTAGCTATCCTCCCTTTAGCTTTTTCCAACTGAGCATGTTAATTGAAGAGCAATTGCCCCTTGATCAAACCCCTTAAACTAGAGGGGGAGCACTCGGTAGAGTGCAAAACCTCCGCCACCAATACTGCTAGGTCACTCAAGTGAACCTGATATCCTATTCATTCAATTTGACGTCAACAGTGCTCACAGAGTGTTTGCAACTTTCCCTTTTACATACTCAATTAATTCGTCATAACGAGATTCCTTGAGACAGAAATTGATTTTACGTGGGTATATCCACCTGAAGTTCCAAAATCAACCACAATTATAATTTTGGCATGTCTTTTGTTGGAAATCACTTATAACATGTAGAAATGCAAAAAAATAAAATCGAAATTTTGTTGAAAAAAAAAGTTGCAAAAAAATTTGGGGGAGGGATGTTGGAAATCATTTAAAACATGCAGAAATGCAAAAAAAAAAAAATTCAAATATTTTTTCAAAATGGCCGCCATAGCGGCCATCTTGGATTTTGGACCAAGTCCAAAATTTAATGGCATGATCCTTGGACCAGACCTAACCCCCCACCAAGTTTCGTCAAAATCCGTCGAGGAGTTTTTCCGTAATACTGTTCACAAACAAACAAACAAACAAACAAACAGAAAGGGGTGAAAACAGTAACCTCCATCCATCTTCGATGGCGGAGGTTAACTGGAGGGGGAGCACTCGGGAGAGTGCAAAACCTCCGCCGCCAATACTGCTCGGTCACTCAAGTGAACCTTATATCTTATTCATTAAATATGATGTCAACAGTGCTGACAGAGTTATAGTTCTCTTCTCCATTTTTTTTTGGTGGGGGGGGGGGGGGTTGGAAATCACTTAAAACATGTAGAAATGCAAAAAAAAAAAAAAAAAATTCTCTAACAAATTTTTTTTGGGGGGTGGGACCAAGTCCAAAATTTAATGACATGATCCTTGGACCATACCTAACCCCCCCCCCACCAAGTTTTGTCGAAATCCGTCGAGGAGTTTTTCCGTAATACTGTTCACAAACAAACAAACAAACAGAAAAGGGGTGAAAACAGTAACCTCCATCCATCTTCGAAGATGGCGGAGGTTAAAAATGTGCCAACAGTACTCAGGTTGCATCACAATGCACACAATTCACCCCAATCACGAGCTGTGCCACTCGACCCCAAGTCCCATAACTATACTCTATCGGATTTTGGATAATTTTTTTTGCGTAAAAGGATCTTTTATAACCCGTAATCCTTCGGTGTACTTTAATATACTTCTATATTGCTTCTAGAGGTATCACCATCAATAAAATTGGTTGTTTCTCCCCTCTCCTATATTAGAAGTGTCCTTCCGGTCCGGCAGGGCGAGCAACGGCCCCAGGCTCTCTCACGCTTGAGAACAGCATTCTTGAGGTGACGGCCATTTGATGAACACAGCCCACAATACATAACAGCAGTCGGTGGAGCGTATACCTCCACCACGCTGAGCAGTTCACCTTTTGTATCCCACTGAGTAGGCCGGAGCTGCATCTGGACCCGAATCAAAATCGAATCGGCTTGTTCTTTCACCAACCCAAATCATCCACCAAGTTTCGTCCAAATCCGTCCACAATCTTTTGAAATGTTGTTGCGGTTATCGAAAAGACCTCGGGGTGACACACTCAACACATAAGGGGTCCTCAGTTAGATATCTCAATAGTCATAACAAGGACGGGTAAAATGCATTGTGCGTGTGTGCTTTGCAGATTCTGTCCCACCTTCTTGAAATCCCCCTAATTATCAATTACTCACCCTTTCAAAGCTCTCCTCCCCCATACTTTCTTTAAACCCCCCCCCCCCAAAAAACCCTCTTCGTTAAGCCATTTCAAATCCCCCCCACCCCGCTCAATCCATTTGAATCCTTCTTCTTCTTCTTAAATCTCTCTTCTTCTGCAAATTTTCACAGTGCAATCCCATGCATGCAACGCAACATGTCTTCGAGTACACACATCACGTTACAAAACACAATCGAAGCCATTCGCAAGTCAATCTCAGCACTGGGTGAGTGAAGCACAATGCAAACACAAAGCAGTGCGCACCGAGTTCAAAACTCTTAGGGATTGAGGCGCAGGCTTGGCGGCGCCCTCGTGGCAGATGCCGCACGGCGAGTGCGCAGGGCTCTCCTGTCGACGGCTTCGCAAGCGCACCAATGGGAGAATGACACGAGCTGGTCAAAGGGTTTGTGGTAACCTTTGCTCCCCAAAGCCCCGCCTTGCCCGATGACAAAACCCCGCTAACGATAAAAGCCATGAATGTTCCAGAGATCACCGCCGACTCGCATACCAACAGACCTGAACGTGAACCAGAACTGCCTGCCTGTCTGTTTTCAGCTGAGGGACGGAGCGACACAAGTTACGCGGGGGTGAGGCTCCAACAGCGAATGGCAACTTGGGGTCTTTGGGGCACGGCGGCCCACATCTTGACATACACGATCTTTCCTTTCTGTCTCAACATTCTAATTTGTCTCCTTGAGACACACAAAGAGTGCTAAAGAGAGGAATTGGCGATGAACCTCTTGACCGGTCTGAGAGAGGTTCTGACATGCATATCACACCTTTCCTCGAGAGCCGACGGTGCATACTCCGCACCTCTCCTGACATATCAACCACGTTCCCTTCCTTCCTCCCTTCTACTTTGGGACCAACGCAAGCCTGCCAGCTTAATTAAGCCTCAAACTTCTCTCTCTCTTACTCTCTTTCTAATTTCCCCGGAGTGACACTGCATCGATTCTGTGAAGACATTCTTACAAACCGTTTCCAACCTGCTTGATTGTCTCTTTCTCAATTGGTTGGACATGGTGTACATAAAAAAAGATGGGAAGTTATATCCCCTTGATTCACTGTACTAGTTTAGCCGACATCACACCTACGGTTTCACTCGGCCACACATAAGTAGACAGGGTAGGAAATCGAGTGTGGTTCCACATTTAGGGGAACTAAATCAGCGGGAAGGTAACGCGATAATTAGGCACGACGACTCTACCAGATTTAGTTGCCTCAACGAGCGTCCGCGCCGTCGGATAGCGGAGTTATCCGTGGCTTGTCGGGTTTAAGGTTGGAGGTCGAGTAGCAGGTCGGAACCACCAGCTTGTGAGCCTGCACTCAACCCCAAACCCGTAACAATATCATGCTACACAATAGTTGGGTTTAATTTCCTCACTGGTGAAGAATCACTTAAAAAGTTATAATATTACAGTTAGGATCTTCACCAAAATCTAATGAATTAGTCCTTGTCATAAACCCAACCTGTGCACCCAGTTGTCTGAATCCGCTCACAGACACACGGGTGAAAACAACCTCTGTCCACCTTCGGTGGCAGAGGCGAGAAGGTTTGAGCAGGGAATAAAATTAATTCAAAAGGACAGCAGATGAAACAATTACATGGAAGTTGTGAAGAGTAGTCGTCGTCGTTAGTACGCAGTAGTTGGCTGTGAGTTAGCATCAGTTATTAGAGGGGTATGACAATGCCACTGACAAGGTGCCCCCTGTTGGTAAGAGCAGGAATTTGGAATTTGTTCATGGTGCCGGTGATAGCTCACAGACTCTTCACAAAGGACACCATATAATCTTTAATGTCCATCAACTAATGCGGGCAGATGAGACGTCCGTTTAACGTCCACCGGAGGGATGGCTCACACATTGATCGCTCTCCATGCCCGTTAGATTGTCAGGTAAGGCCAAATTAGATCTGACTTGCTACGTGTACCTTGTATGAACCTGTTTCGTGGTCAGGTTGTCGGCGACTAATGGTGAAACACGTGCCTGCTCGGAGAACGCCGGAGAGAGCTCACCGGCCATGCCAGGGGCACGAAGCCAGGCGCAGCTACGCTGACATCGCGGCTTGCCCACCATCGCGCCATGAGGGCGCGGGTAAGACCCTTCGGTCTCGTGGACCTGGCCGCTCATCCAGGTTCCACGTACATTTGGTCCACGGACCTGTCTGCCACCCTTGTCTCGGAGGGTGGCTTTTCTTTGCTTTTGTGTAAATGCATGTGGTGGCGCCGTCTTATAAGTAGAATTGTCTAAGTGTGCGTGTGGAATAAAGACACTTTATTCGTGGTAAATTCTTCATTTGCTTGCTTGACTGTACATACGTGCATGATTACTGTATGGCTGTAAATACGTGCCTTGTCTGAGTGTGAAATAAATGTGCTTGTTGAACTGTTCCCCGTTTCGTTGCGTCCTTTCCCTTGTTTGAAAGTTCCATCTTGCATCACGGAAGGAATTGGTAGAAGGGTGTAAGCACCCAGTAAATAGAATCACATCCGTTGGAGTCGGCAAGAACGCCGCTCGGTTATCACTGAAGCACGGAACGGACCACTTAAGCAGTTCGTGTCCTCGGCCGGCCAGCGGCGAGGTACGATCGCCCGGTTAACTACTCGCGCAGGTACTTAGGAAGGTCCAGTTTGGCGAACAACCCTATCCTGCGCGGGTGGCCGATTGGCACGATTGTGGTGTGATTGAAAGACCCACCCGTGACTCGCTCCTGGCAGTAGTTCCAAGGAGGGTCACGACTGAATTGTCCGTTCTGGTGGGCAACGCGGTCGCGATTTGAGTTACGTGGCCGATCGCATGCCGGGCGGGCCAGAAATTCGTAACAATATTTCAAGTTGTTACTGGAGTTTGTCAGGTGTGTACTGGCCCCCACACTTTTCAGTACTATGGATTGGATTCAGCACACGATGGACTGCCCCCCCCCACACTATGGATTGGATTCTGGGGAGGATGTCAGAGAGATCAAGTTGCAGTGCATCATTTGGGAATGTCAAGATCTCTGACCTTGATTTCACAGATGATGCAGTCATTTTTATGGAGACTGGATATCCTTTTGGGCCCCCTCAAGGTGCTGAATGAGGAGTCAGAGCCACTGGGATTATGGGTTTCCTTGGTGAAAACTAAGATCCAGGCTTTCAATGACATCTTGGATGCTGCTATCCTGTCTGTACATGTTTGTGGTGAGGATGTTGAGGTCACGGAGAGATTCACTTACCTTGACAGTGATATTCATGTCTCTGCTGGCCGTGAACCAGACATGAATCGACAGCTGGGTTGGGCCTGGGGAGTCTTGGATTCACCGGATCATGGAGTGTGGCACTGTTGCTACCCATGCAGGACGACGAAAGTCTGAGTCTTCAGGTCCTTGGTGCTTCCAGATGTGAGACTTGGACTCTGACTGGGGATCTGAGACGGAGACTTAATTCCTTTGGTACCAGGTTCTTCGGAGAATACTTGGCAATCGCTGGTCGGACTTTGCATCCATGAGCGGTTGCTGAGAGAGACTCAAATAAGATTTGTTACATGCGTAGTTCGTGTGCGTCAGCTGCGGCTGTATGGACATGTGACTCGTTTTTCTGATGCTGATCCTGCTCACCAGATTCTCTCAGTGAGGGAGCCTCGTGAGTGGAGGATGCCAATGGGCTGACCACGTGCCTCATGGCTGCAGCAGGTTGATCAGCATCTCAAGGAGATGGAGATTGGTCAGGCATCTGCCTGCAAGATGGCCAGATGGAGGCCCCTGGAGTACCAGCAGAAAGTGGACGCAGCGATGCCCTGCTCCGGTGCAAGCTCCCATACCATACCATACCTGCCCTGCCTGTGAACCACAAGGGTGATGGTTTGGAGCTGGGTCAAAATTTGAGGCAAAGGCAGACAACACAGTGGTGAGTGCTTCATGTCAGACTGCTATGAAGAGTGAAAGGTGAGCAGGAAAACACAGTGAAGAAAAAGACATGGGTGCATTTGAGGGCAGTAAGGGATCAACACGACTATTGTGCAATACTGTTACAGAAGGTCGCATCGACTGGAATTGCCGATCAGCCTCGATCCTTTTTCCCTTTCGAGCCAAAACCGAGTGACTTCACAACTTCCTTGTTGAAGCAATACCTCTTCGGGCAAATTATGAATCATGCATAATTCGGGCAAAAGTGAATAATTGCGGGAAAGAAAAGCAACGCTTGCCAGGTTAATCCAGTGGTGTTATTTCACAACGTAATCTCAAACATGAGTCATGACAAAGGAAAAAAAAATAAAAAAAAAAAACAAGAGAGAAAAAAAAGCAGAGCTGCGGAAGTGCTCAATGAAAGAAATAAAACAAAAATCCAAATCAAATCAGAGGAATCATTTCAAAAATATTTTCCCCATCCACACTAATCCTCAATAACGCAGCATTCGCAAAGCGACTTTGCATATCATCGAGATGCAAAACAATCTCCCTTCTCGCTTCGAGGAGGTGCACAAAAAAAACCCAATAATAATCATTGGAAGAAAATGCACGAGGAAATAGTTATAATTCGAATAGCAATGATAATCAGAATAATAATAGCAATGGTTAACATGAAAGCGAGCAATAACAAGGTGCCAACTCACCCCTCCCCTCCCCCACCCTCCCACCTCCCCCCCCCCAGCACTTGGATTTCGCGCTTTCTTATCTTCACCATCATAGACATTCATCGTGAGAGATTTTTACTCCCGTTTAATCCTCGAGCGACAGAGTGGTCGCCACCATTAGGCCGTGCCATCGTGACAGCATAGGCAAAACGGCGCGACTTGTATAAACCCAACAGCTCCGATCACCGGCTCAACACAGATAATTAGCGGTGCAGCCTCTCATCAAGACAGGCAAGGCTGGAGCAAATCTTCGAGGGAACATAAACTCCACTGGTTCAGCAGACTTTGGGGAAGGTAAACGCAGAGACTGCTAAGTTTCCATACTGTAGGAACTCCGGCACGCTGGGAAGAGATAGAGGGGGGAAAAAGTGAGGGAGATCAACTCCAGCACACAAGGCACAATTTACACAAAAGGAAATTAATAAAATTCAGACAAGTTTTGTTCGACACGTGCGCGTGGGAGGATCAGCGCAACCGCACAGGAATGGCCCTTGGGGTATGTAGTCCATGAGCCAGACCTCAGAATTTCATGGATTGGCAAAATCTGTGTTTTCTTGAAAGGCATATACCCATAGATGTAAAAAAAACTTTGAAGCCAAGCTTGGAACGGTAGCTTAGTGCTCGTAATCACCTCTTAAAGATGGAGGACCGGGCCCGACCCAGGACCTGAAATTATGGGGTAGGGGAAATATAAATTGATATTTTTTTCAACTAATGACCCGATTGCTACAAATGACCACTCAAAATGTTGCAAAGTTTATGTTCTACACATCTATTATATGCCAATATGCTAATTAAGTAGGTCACCAGAGGTCAAAAGGTCATGAAATTTGACTCCTGCTTAGAATCTGGCCATCCGTTCAAAAAACACCACCGTCACCCTACCAATGGGAATTTATCAGCCAGAATGGACTCAAATGGAAGTTAATAATTGTCCAAGTCCATTCTATGCCTAAAAGTGTGGAATTTATTTGTATCTGAGCCATGGTACATAACAGAAAATGACATCTTTGAAAACGGCCATTTTTAGCCCAAAAAAAACTTCAAAAATGAATATCAATATGCTCATAGTTAATGAACATTTTTTTTGCAGGAATTCAATTTTATACTAGTAAAGGCTATGCAATATTTCTTTCAATGTAACATTTTGGTCTGTTTACAAGGTCAGTAGAGGTCATTTGAAGGTCAAACAGCCCCTCTTCTCTTTCTTTGGACTTTTTGTTTTTTTTCAACAGGGACACCTGAAGTGCCATTTGTTAGCCAATTAATTAACTAATTGGCACTTCTGTATTGTTTCTGACTACCAATCCTTCGTTCTTGAAGGACACAACGTTCATGAAATTGACATGACACATTACAATTGATTTGAAACGTTCTAGTTGTTTGCTCTGGCACAATCTCTCAGTTGTTACCACGAACCATGTTCAGTGAATAGTATTAACAAGGAATCTGCCTAAAAGGTAAGCTATGCAAGATTTTTAGTCACTAAAACTGTCCAAAAGTAGGTTACTTCAACAAAAAAAAATCTCAGAAATCTTGGTCAAATTCACATAGGCCTCATATATATATATATATATATATATATATATATATATATATATATATATATATATATATATATATATATATATATATATTGTTGTGGTTACCAGATTCGCAAACCACCATTCAGGTCCCTTAGGTGAGGTATCTCGGTAAGTACATGTGTAGTTAGGCCCAAACCCGTTGTCTAGTGGGAATACATGTCATTTATACGTGCTGCGACTCTTCAGGATAGCCGTTTTTCTTTTACTATCTTTATTTTGGACCGATCGCCATCACCACAACCACAACATCAACCACCAACCACAACACCGCTTCACCACAACCGCCACGACCTTTACCGTCACAACTCGCCACCATCGCATCACCGTCATCTCGCGCCACTCATGGGCACCGATGCTGGACTCGTGTAGGGCGCACGTTGAACAGCGTGTACAAAATCACGGATTTTCTGCTTCAAAAACGGATCCAAAACGACACACGCCCACTTTTTGCCGTCCAATCGGTGAGCGAGGGGCGAATTGGCCCCGCCCCCAGGGCGATCGATATATGCAAATTTGTGGATCAAAAAGCCTTCACGCCCACTTTTTCTCGGGCCAATGGGGAGCGAGTTGAAAGGTCAAAGGGAGGGGGTCAAAGGCGAAGTTACGGGGGGATAAAAGGACGGTGTTCGTCAGTCAAAAGAGTCGTAAAAGTCGGAGCGAAAGAGTCAGCAGAACGAGAACGAGGGGTCGGAGAGTCGCAAGAGGAACGAGAGAAGGAGCAGAACGGAGTAAAAGTCGGAACGAGGCGAAGGAGTCGGAACAGAGAGTCAAGACTTCGCGGGCGGTGGAGCTGCTCGTCGTGTGCGTTGAAGTCGGAACGGAGGGGACGAGCTGTGGAGAGGCGGCGAGGGCGAACGAGGGGGTGCTCGCGTCGTGCAGGGAGCTGCCCCCCTGGGGGGCGGGCAGCACGACCTGGCCGAGGTGGAGACGCTCGTCGCGCACATAATAAAGATCCTCTTTTCCCCGAGCATCAGCAACCCCCTCCTGTTTCCCCCCGCGCTGAGATAGTGCGACCAAGGGGGCCCCGTTCCCACCCCCCTGCCAGGCACTGTCCACGAGGCCCGCGGGTTGCGGGGCCATCGCCGCTCCGCGTCTCATCACCAGACGGGTAGGCCCGACCTGGTCTCGGCCCCAGGCCTACCTCATTCTTGAGGGTATTTCTTTTCCTTGGTTTTGGGTATGTGTTGTCGGCGCCGTCTGTGAAGTAGAATTGTATAAGTGTTGCCGTGTGCTCGGTAGTCGGAATTAGCTCTGCACTGTGTTTTCACTTTTATGTTTGCTTTTTGTGTAAATGGAATTGTGTTTTCTTTTTTGTGTGCATTTGGTGGAATTGTATTTGTGTGCTTTCCGTTCGTCGCGAATAAATGTGCTTTATTGTTGAACTGTTTCCCGCTTCGCTTCGTCTTTTCCCCATTGAACCCCCATCTTGCTTCACGTAAAGGGTTGGTAGTGGGCTGAGTACGCCCGATAATTAATCGAACCGTCGAGGTCGACGATAACACCGCTCGGTTATTCTGATAGTACGGAACGGGTAGCTTAAGTGGCCCGTGTCCGAAGTCGACCTGCGGCGAGGTGCGATCGCCCGGTCTACCCTCCGCGTGGGTACTTAGGTAGTTCGAATTTGGCGAGCAACCCTATCCCACGCGGGGGCTGATTGGCTCGATCGCGGTGAGACCGAAAGGTCCACCCGTGACTGGTTCCCGGCGTTAGTCCGAGAGGGTCACGACTGGATTGTCCGTCCGGTGGGCGACGTGCCGCGATTCGAGTTACGTGGCCGTTCGCACGCCGGCGGGCGCGAAGACCGCAACACTGGTGTCAGGTCGTACGATACAAATTCATCGCCCTCCTCGCGGCACTGGTATCGGAGAACAGGAAAACGGGCTCTCCTGTCTCCGGCTAAATTTACGGGAATCGGTCCAGGGGTGAGAGAAGCGACCCCCGATTCCCTCCAAATTACGAGCGAGCAAATTAACCCTTCACGAGAAGCGAGATGGCGTCTCAAGGCGAGCGGGAGCCGGGGGTATTAGAAATGTATATGTGTAATAATGTAGAGTCCATGGCCCAGGATGGAATCCCCGAGCAGGAAATGTTGATTGTGCAGGAACACGGACTCGCCCAACTGAACCCAGGGCCCGAGGTGGGTGCGGCCGCGGCGTATGACACCTCCCCCTCTCCACCAAAACCCTTCCCCAACCCTTGCCGAAACTGCTCAGCTGAGTGCATCCAACATGGCCCAGCTATGCGCCATGCTGGCGGCAATGAACGAAAAGATGAATGCGAAAATGATCGAAAAAATGGATGCAAACACAAATGAAATGAAAAACGAAATGAAAGGCATGAACGAAAAGATGGATACAAATACAAATGAAGTGAAAACGACGATGGATGCGAATACACAGCAAATAAACGGAATGGAAGCAAACATGAAAGAAGAGATGAAAGACCTACCGGGGGAGACGCAGAACATGGGCCGATGCCTGCAGGCGGGCATGAAGGCAGTGACCAGGGAGCTGGGAATGGCGACTCCACGTGTGGGAGCAAACGAGCTGGGTGGGGGTGCAACGGCTGACAGGCCCGCGGTGGAGGCGGGTGAAAAAATAATTCGTGGAACGTGTTGGGCGAGGGTCGCGACGGTGACCAAGAGGGAAAAATTAAATGGGGAGACCAAAACGTGTGAGACGAGACACGAGGTGACGACAACAGAAATAATAGTTGAGACAAGGGAGGTAAAGGGTGAAGAGTTGGCAGAGACACGGGAGATGGGAACGATAGAGGGAAGACTACACGATGAAGACGGGGTAAGTGACGCGCACGCACACACGGAGGTAGTGGAGGACAATGGGGTTGAGCTCGCGGAGCGTGTAGGGACCCGGTGCGAGCACCTGGATGGCCTCCTCCAGGAACGAGGGGAGGGAGTATGCCTTGAGGCGAGTCACGACCAGGTGAGTTCGGTCGTGTTTTGCGAGGTTGAGGGGACGGGTGCTGTGGACGGGTGCACGGAGAGCTTGGGGGGTATAGAGGCCCCGGAGACCCTTGTGGGGACACGAATCCCCAGTGTGGTTGTCCCTGTGTGTGTGGTGCAAGGCGTGAGTGCGTCCCCGTGTGTGGAAGCGACCCCGTGTGTGAGTGGTGTGGTGGCGATGGTGCTGGAGTGCGTGCTTCCCAGCACGCCGTGTTTGGATGAGGCACCGTGTGTGGATGAGGAACCGTGTGTGGAAGAGGCCGTGTGTGTGAGTGAAACGGCCAGTATGAGTGAGGAACCGCGGTTGAGTGCCCCGCGTGTGTGAGTGAGGCACGAGTGAATGGAGCACCACGTGTGAGTGGTATGGGTTGTGCAAGGGAGACCGTGTGTGTGAGAGAGCGGTATGAGAGGGAGATGTCGGTTGGCATGCGGGAGCACGCAGCCGCGTCTCCCGGTGTGAGTTTAATGGTGTGGACTGTGTGCGTCGTGACACGCAGGTGTGCGTGGGTTGAATGGAGACGGAGACGGCGACATGAGAAGAGAGAAAGCCGAGTAGCGGCTGTGGTTGTTTCGAGGACCGTGCCGGGTTCACCCAGCAGTGAGCACGCGGTTCGTGCTGTGCAACGCACGAGACCGCCACGTGCTCGCTTGCGAGGGTGAAGTCCCGGTCCGGAAACGCACGCGGTGGATTTGCCGATCCCGCGGACGGACAAAGTTAGGCAGGTAAATGGATTTGGACCGGACGGGTTCTCCACGCGATCGTGTGTGTTAAGCTCCAACGGGCAAAGCACATGTGTTCGCGTGGGGAACCCCTCGAGACGTGTGGCTTGTGTTTTTTTTTTTTATGCGCACGGTGACGTCATGGCTGCACGTGGGGTTGGAATCCGGCAGGAGGGGTATCTCTGCCGGATGGTCCCGTCCAAGGAGGGACGAGGAACACGTGCAGCTGCATGACGTCACGGGCAGGTGCAAAGTGCGCGAGCTCTGAGTTGCCGCGCAGGTGCTGCGCATGGGAAAAAAAAAAAGAAAAAAAAAGCAAGGCTC
Organism: Eptatretus burgeri; assembly: GCF_056783735.1. Lineage (NCBI taxonomy): Eukaryota > Metazoa > Chordata > Myxini > Myxiniformes > Myxinidae > Eptatretus > Eptatretus burgeri. The sequence continues at coordinate 10,712,699 of NC_140977.1, read as the reverse complement.
ACTTTCGGGTGTACAGGATTCCTGGGCAAGGGGTGAAAGACCCCCCTTACCCTGGGCACAGGATGAAAACTAGTTAGGGGGAAGGGTTAGCTTAGTTAGACCGACTTCATGGGGCAGGGGTAAGTCCTCATGGAGTCCGTGGAATGGATTAGTTAGAGGGATTGTAGCGAGCTTTAGGTTGGGAAATAAAATGATTTTTTTGGATTTAGAAGACAGTGACAGACTTGTGGATGTGTAGAGGGGACGTAGTTTAGCTACGTAGGTTAAAAGGAACGTGCTATAGTGTAAGGGACGACGTGGGAGCACGAGTTAGTTAGGGGGTGCAGATAGAAGGATGGCAGAGTTCAGTGGTGTGTGTGTTGAAGAGTTGGAGAGTTGTGAGGTGAGTACTTGTTGAGTGAGTGAGGCCAGCGGGTCTGTGTGTATGGAGTGAATGGGGAATGCATGGTGCGATGAGTGATTGGGGGGAGGAGTGACTCCCGCCCAAGGGACCCCGGGGTCAGTGTAGATTGAGTTAGCTGGGTTAGTCAAATTGAAAAATGGAGGTCGTTTTGCTGTTGGTGGGAATGTAGGCTCGAAACCCATTTGGAGGGGTGCAGGAGCCCTGTTGACGGGCTTGGGAGCGTGGCTGCGAAAGGTGAGTATCGCTGAGTGGGTACCCCGGGCACCAAGCTAGTCGTGCGCGGTAGGCCATGGGCCCATGGGGGCCGGGATAGAGTAGTGGGCACGGGTGCGCCTGCTTGGTGCGGGGGCCCGGGCGCCGTTAGCCGCGTGGGCAGTGTTGTGGGCACGGGTGACCCTCGGAAAGGGGCCCGGGAGGCCGGCCTGCCACGTGTGCGTTTCAGGGGAGGTGCCATGGGGGGCACTCCCCGGTGTTAGGGAGCTGGTAGGCTCGGAGGCAGTGTAGTGCCCGGGGGTGCCATAGCGGGAGATTCGGCAGAGGGTCGTGCCTGCCAAAGGGAGCCACGTGTCCCAGCCAGGAGACCGTGTGAGGGCACGGAGAAGGAAAATTGGGGGCGAGGCCCGAAATTGTGAGGACACCAACACAGGCGACGGGAATCTGGGTTGTTAGAACCAATAGTTTAGCGAGAGGCGCTTGTTGAAAGCCCCGGGGTAGTTTAACAGTTAAATGGATAGGGTAGATTAGGAGATGTACCCCTCCGCACCATCCATCCCCTCGCTGTCGTTGTGGGCCGCTGGACCCACTTTGGGTTAGATCGCCGAACTCTGGGGAGGCCATTCTGAGGCTTCGTTGGGCCTCGACACAGGACGTTAGCTCTCCCTTATTCCCCTCCGGGAAGGAACGTAAGGGTTGGGAGTAGGCAAGTTAACAGTATAGGTTAGCCGAACAAGGACGATAAAGGGGGTTAGGGGACGATTTATAGTGGGGAAGTAAAAATAAAAACAACAAAAAAAAATAAGTGGGGGCTAAATTGGTTTTTCACAAATTAAGGGAGTGGGTATGTACAGTGACAGGCAAAGGCGATAGGTTGGGAGGGAGACAGGTAGGTAGGTCCGAGCCCGCCTTCCGAGTGGCCAGCACCACCGCACTCCCTCCACCAACCTCCACTGAACGGCAAAGGCTGGCCAGCTTCATCTGCTGGCTGTGTTACTTCAAGGCCTGTGCCGGCCCACTTGATCGGCAGCTGTTGTGTTGCTGCAAGGCCTGTGCCGGCCACTTCGTCTGCAGCTGTGGTACTTCAAGGCCTGTGCCGGCCAGTTCATCTGCCCGCTATGTTTGCCTGCAGCGGCCTTCTTCTGCGGGCTGTGTTTGCCTGATCACCTTTGCCATGCCATGCCCACTGCCCCTGTTCACCAGCCCCCGTTCAATTTTTGCTTTGCCCCCCCTGTTCATTTCCATGTGCGCCAGGATCTGAAAGCAACAGTTTGCAAGCTGCAAGAACTGCCCTGTTGGCAGCTACAACACGGGCCTGCAGTGGCAGCCCGTGCACCGTGTTTTGCGTCCATCCGTTCATGCATCCATTCGTTGTGTTCATTGCGTGTGCCACTTGAGCTGGCACGGAGACTGCGTTTGTGCGGCCCATGCACCGTTGTGGTTCACTGCGTTCAGTTCAAAAGGGAAGGCCTTGGACTGCGTGTGAGCAGCCAGCCACGTTCCCTGTCACCTGCATTGTTTGAGCCAGAGACTGCATGCGGGCAGCCTGGCTCCCTGCTAACTGCTTTCTTTTTGCAGAGTTCGATGATCCTGGGCCATGGTTTAGTGTAAAATTTGTAAGTTAAGGTTAAGATGTACTGTACATATGAGTGCGCCCCCGGCATGTATGTCTTAGCGCCGGCAATTTTATTTAAGTCGTCCGTGTGAGTGAGTTTGTTTAGGTAGTTACGCAGCCCTCAGGTTATTTATTTTGGGGACACGAATACCATGAATGTCGCACTCAGGGATCCGTAGGTAAAATGTACTAGGGGAAAACTACACATGATGGCACACGAAAATTTGACGACTCGGGACGAGTCTGTAAAAAGGAAGGGGGTAGTGTTGTGGTTACCAGATTCGCAAACCACCATTCAGGTCCCTTAGGTGAGGTATCTCGGTAAGTACATGTGTAGTTAGGCCCAAACCCGTTGTCTAGTGGGAATACATGTCATTTATACGTGCTGCGACTCTTCAGGATAGCCGTTTTTCTTTTACTATCTTTATTTTGGACCGATCGCCATCACCACAACCACAACATCAACCACCAACCACAACACCGCTTCACCACAACCGCCACGACCTTTACCGTCACAACTCGCCACCATCGCATCACCGTCATCTCGCGCCACTCATGGGCACCGATGCTGGACTCGTGTAGGGCGCACGTTGAACAGCGTGTACAAAATCACGGATTTTCTGCTTCAAAAACGGATCCAAAACGACACACGCCCACTTTTTGCCGTCCAATCGGTGTGCGAGGGGCGGTGGCCCCGCCCCCCAGAGACGATCGATATATGCAAATTTGTGGATCAAAAGCCTTCACGCCCACTTTTTCTCGGGCCAATGGGGAGCGAGTTGCAGGGCCAAGGGGAGGGGGTCGAAGGCGAAGTTGCAGGGGGACAAAAGGGCGGTGTTCGTGAGTCAAAGGAGTCGTAAAAGTCGGAGCGAAAGAGTCAGCAGAACGAGAACGAGGGGTCGGAGAGTCGCAGAGGAACGAGAGAAGGGGTAGTAAAGGTCGGAGCGAGGCGAAGGAGTCGGAACAGAGAGTCAAGACTTCGCGGGGCGGTGGAGCTGCTCGTCGTGTGCGTTGAAGTCGGAGCCGGAGGGACGAGCTGTGGAGAGGCGGCGAGGGCGGACGAGGGGGTGCTCGCGTCGTGCAGGGAGCTGCTGCACCCCTGGGAGGCCGGCAGCGCGACCTGGCCGAGGTGGAGACGCTCGTCGCGCACATAATAAAGATCCTCTATACCCCGAGCATCAGCAACCCCCTCCTGTTTCCCCCCGCGCTGAGATAGTGCGACCAAGGGGGCCCCGTTCCCACCCCCTGCCAGGCACTGTCCACGAGGCCCGCGGGTTGCGGGGCCATCGCCGCTCCGCGTCTCATCACCAGACGGGTAGGCCCGACCTGGTCTCGGCCCCAGGCCTACCTCATTCTTGAGGGTATTTCTTTTCCTTGGTTTTGGGTATGTGTTGTCGGCGCCGTCTGTGAAGTAGAATTGTATAAGTGTTGCCGTGTGCTCGGTAGTCGGAATTAGCTCTGCACTGTGTTTTCACTTTTATGTTTGCTTTTTGTGTAAATGGAATTGTGTTTCCTTTTTGTGTGCATTTGGTGGAATTGTATTTGTGTGCTTTCCGTTCGTCGCGAATAAATGTGCTTTATTGTTGAACTGTCTCCCGCTTCGCTTCGTCTTTTCCCCCATTGGATCCCCATCTTGCTTCACGTAAAGGGTTGGTAGTGGGCTGAGTACGCCCGATAATTAATCGAACCGTCGAGGTCGACGATAACACCGCTCGGTTATTCTGATAGTACGGAACGGGTCGCTTAAGTGGCCCGTGTCCGAAGTCGACCTGCGGCGAGGTGCGATCGCCCGGTCTACCCTCCGCGTGGGTACTTAGGTAGTTCGAATTTGGCGAGCAACCCTATCCCACGCGGGGGCTGATTGGCTCGATCGCGGTGAGACCGAAAGGTCCACCCGTGACTGGTTCCCGGCGTTAGTCCGAGAGGGTCACGACTGGATTGTCCGTCCGGTGGGCGACGTGCCGCGATTCGAGTTACGTGGCCGTCGCACGCCGGCGGGCGCGAAGACCGCAACAATATATATATATATTGATAACTGCCAAAAATGTTGTTCTTACCATTATCCATGTACATTGTATGTTCCTAGATATAACATACCAAGAATGCCAAAACCCTAGAACTGCACATGCGCCAAATAGCAATAACACGAGTAATAGAATTTCTATAGGGGTATTTGCAGCATTTAGCAGACGATGGACTAAGCAGATTACAAACACTGATAGCACTGAGGTTTTACAATATATTAAGCAGTATACTGGCGAAGTTTGAGTAAAATTGGTTGAAATTTTTCCATGTCCATCCCAAGGTTGAAAATTTGGAGGTTAAAATGGCATATTTTGCAGTTAATACAACGAAAATGCAAGAATGTCATGTTTTTGAGAAGGTACAGTTAAAGAACAAAGCCATATAATTTAGTTGCCAATAGCCTCAGATGATGCCGGGAGCACACGGAAGGTATAGATATATTCATTTTGCCAATTGAATAATTTTTTGTGTCCATGGGGTGTTGAAGTTGACTGAAAAAATGGGACCAAATAAGTATAAATTTTCATAAAGCAAATTTTTTTGCAGAACATGTGAATAAAACCTGCATGTATGAATTATTGGGCAGATGCGCTGTCTTCAAAACTAATTTTCCAGTATATTAACTTTAATTTAGCTCATATTTAATTTTTATTATTTTTCAATTTTCATGTTCATTTTATTTTGGTCATGCCTCACTGGTCACACTTGAATGATTCCTAACAAAGGGAACACTCGCACTGCTGCGGGGAGCTTTATATCGGTATTCTTGGTAATGAAGTAGGCCTATTTCATAATGAGAACCACATGGCTTCGTAACCACATCCCAGAGTCCATTAGTAATTAATAATGTTCTTCACTTTCAGGCAATAATGGAGGGCACTGGAAATCTCGACGAACCCTTACTGCCACGCAAGTTGACCCATTCCTCCTGCATCTTCGAGTGCGAGGACACAGACCTCGAGCTGAATTCACCCCAAGATCGTGCATCGTGGGAACGGCTTCAGAAAGCAGCTGAGATCCGGAAGCATGCAGCGATTCTTAGGATTGCTGCTACGGCTTGAGATGATGAGATCCCAGGGGATGCAGGAATCAATTCGTTAAGAAACGTGACCTGGATGCTATTGAAAAAGCGGCATCTGCAGAGAATCCGGATAAGCAGGGACGGAAAGAACTGAACCGGAGAAAGTCATCAGCAGGTCCAACCTTGTCATTATCACGCGTGTATGAACCAGTCTGCATCTTCTGTATGAAAAGCACCAAGCATCTCACGAACAGCAAAACAAGAGAGCTCTTGGTCCAATGTGTCGATCTACGTTCTGATCAGACAGTTAGGAAGGCAGCAGTAGACCAAAGTGATCCAAGAATGATGGCGATTGCAGCTGAGACCAAGTTGCAGCTGAGGGCCACGACCACCAGTCTTGCTATCGTAGGTATACCAAACAGACTATCTCCAAGACTAACTCTGAAACGAGTGGTGATCTGGTGGCATTCCGCCCAGACCCAGACGAGGAGTATGCTAAGACTGAAGTACATTGTTACAGTGGACTGTTCAGGTTCATAAGGGATGTTATATTTGAGAAGCATCAAGTGATAAGAATGACTGAGTTATGCAAATACCTGCTTGATTTGTTCGTAGAATCTGGTGTAGGGCGAGGTGAGGTGAAAGCGTCTAAAAAGCACATCCACAGAAAGATCAAGTGGGAGTTTGGGGAGAGTATACATGCGATACCAGATGAGCAGGGCAAATTGCTGGTCTATCCTGACAACCTTTTCATGTCCCAGCTGGTGCAAGAAAACCAGAGGCTTAAAGAGGAACTCCTAGCTACCAAGCAGAACACCGAAATCAGAGCACATTTTCACATGATATTTGACATTTGTGGGTGAAAGATTTTATATGAACACCAACAAATTGGCATCTTCCATTTTTGCGTATTTTGGGCTAAAAATGGCCGTTTTCAGAGATGTGTCAAATTCTGTTATGTACCATGGCTCAGATATAAATAAATTCAACACTTTTAGGCATAACATGGAATTGGACACTTATTAACTTCCATTTGAGTCCATTTTGGCTGATAAATTCCCATTGGTAGGGTAACGGTGGTGTTTTTTGGACGGTTTGTTAGGGTTACAATTTATATTTCCTCGACCCCATAATTTTGGGTCCCAGTCGGGCCCGGTCCTCCCATCTTTAAGAGGCGATTACTAGCACTAAGCTACCGTTCCAAGTTTGGCTTCAAATTTTTTTTTCATCTATGGGTATATGCCTCTCAAGAAAACACAGTGAAAATTTGCCACCCCAGGTGGTACCAAAATCTGTTCTGGCTCATGGACTAATGGGGGTTGGGGAAGCATGTGTTGCTGTAAACTGTGGCACTTCATTCAATAACTACGCTCGTTTTTAAAGATCATCTCTGAACCAATCACATAATTATTGTCAAATATCTGTTTGGCAGACATTGCCATATAAACATGTAACTCACGATGCTGAGATCCCAGGTTTAAATCATGTATGTATGTATGTATGTATGTATGTATGTATGTATGTATGTATGTATATATATATATATATATATATATATATATATATATACATATATACATATATATGTATATATATATATATATATATATGTATATGTATATATATATATATATATATATATATATATATATATATATATATATATATATATATATATATATATATGTATGTATGTATGTATGTATGTATATATATATATATATATATATATATATATATATACATATATACATATATACACATGTCGGTAGGCGACATGGATGGTCGCTATATAATTGCATACGAGTCATACAGTTTTTGACGGATCGAGCTGAAAATTTTTGACAGAGAGGTTGATTATAGTGCGCATAAAAGCACAGAAGCAGATTTTTGGGGAAAAAAGATAAAAAATATTTTTCGGATTTTTTCAAAAATTTCAAAGTCCCGTTGCTCGGCAACGGTGGCGTCCATAGAAACGGTGCTCAAAAGCATACCACTTGATCCTGGTATGAACCAACCAGTCAAGTTTCATCAAAATCGGTTCATTCCTCTGGCGTCCAGAGCTGTCCATGACATAAATACAGACAGACGGAAAACCTGAGAATAACGGTAGTCTCGTGTCGACCCAATATATATATATATATATATATATATATATATATATATATATATATATATATATATATATATATATATTGTTACGAATTTCGGTCCGCCCGGCGTGCGATCGGCCACGTAACTCTAATCGCGACCGCGTCGCCCACCGGTCGGACAATTCAGTCGTGACCCTCCTGGAACAATGCCAGGAGCTAGTCACGGGTGGGGGGTTAACCTCACCGCAATCGTGCCAATTGGCCACCCGCGCAGGATAGGGTTGTTCGCCAAATTCGATCTACCTAAGTACCTGCGCGAGTAGTCGACCGGGCGATCGTACCTCGCCGCAGGTCGGCCGAGGACACGAACCGCTTAAGCGGTCCGTTCCGTGCTACCGTGATGACTGAGCGGTGTTATCGCCGACCTCGACGGATGAGATTCTGTTTATCGGGTGTTGAAACCCACTACCAGTTATTCCACTAGGTAGGGTGGCACTTTCAACATAGGGAGAGGACGCAACGAACGGGAAACATTTCACAAGCACATTTATTGCACACACAAGCAAGGGGCATTCATGCAATTTACAGGCAATGTAATGAAAATTAATCGTGCACGGGACGGGGACCAAGACACGAGCAAGGCAAAAGCACTACAACCGACGATTAGTTATTCTTTACGAGCACTTAAACTGTTTTACTTATGGAGACTGGTGCCACAAACACATATACAAAAGCCCAAAGAAATAAAAGGGAGAGCGTGACCGTGTGGTGAACTCCCCGAGCTCGTGTCCTCCATGATCCGGCTCCGCACACGATTTGGAGCGACTCCGCCACGACCACCGACCCCCTCAAAGTGCCCTCGATCCAGAGCGACCCAGCCAGCACGGTCCAGCGAGCGAGGTCCAGCGAGTGAGCCTTCGCGTCCGCTCACACGCACGCCTCAGACCTTGTCGTCGCGCTCCCGTTTCTCCTCAGCGGAAAAACTCGCACGCTCGCATTTCTTTTCTTTTTCCAAACTCAACTTGCTCGCGCTCGCGTTCCGCCCCTTTTCTTCACCAAGCCCCCCCCGCCTTGCGCTCGTGTTCCGCCTCTTTTCCACCAAGCCCCGCCCATCCTCAACTCCGCCCTTCCTTCCAGAACATGCGGGAAACTTCCAGAAGGAAGGGTTTTCCCGCCAAATCGGCGACGCTCGCACCGCCGCGGTATTCTTCTTTTTCCCTTGCAGGGTGAAATCCACCGCGGCGACGCCATTCGTTCGGGGGAGGGGGGGCGGGGGCCGCCTGCTTTCCCTCGTCGAAGGCCAGGCCTCTGGCAACCGTGTGCCGAGGTAGAACGCGGTGGTTGTTGAGGCGGCGTGGTTGGTGGTTGTTGTAATGGTGGCGTAGTTGGCATTGTGGTTAAGGTGGTTGTTGTGTGGTTGATCCAAAATAACGACAGATAAAGAAAAACGGCCATCTCAAAGAGTCACAGCCCGATGAACACACGAATAATTCCCTCTGAACAATGGTGGGGAACTAACTGAACAAAAAGTTACCGGCCTAACTGACCTGAGGACCTTCATGGTGCATTATAAATTTCCATAGCCGTAACAATATTATATATATATATATATATATATATATATATATATATATATATATATATATATATATATATATATATATATATATATATATATATATATATATATATATATATATATATATATATATATAGTGTTGGTTTGCATATTGCCACCCGATATCCTTACAATTCATGTAAAAGTACATCAACTCGTGTGCTGAATCAGATATATTTACAAACTTTTCCATGAGCCCTTGATCAATATAACAAAAAACACAAACAACAACAATAACTCGAGGGCTGCTGTCAGAGCTGATAGTTTCCGGTATAGCTAACTCGTAATATTGTTGTGGGGCCGAGTTTCGGAGGCGAGCACTACAGCGAGGTGGAGCAGTAGAGTCGGCTCCACTGAACACCCGGAATCTCGATCGTGCTTCTCGGAGAACTCCGAGAGGCACGGGTCCCTTACAGGACCGTGGTCGCCTATACTTCGACGGCGTGAGGTAGGGTCCACTTGTCTAACTCCAATTTACCTAAGTACTCACGCCATCCAACTACCGGGGAAACCACACCCTCAGCCGACTCTGTCCGATGCGAGTCGCGGTAACGGCTCGGATCCGGCGTAACCGAGCGGAGTTACCAGAGCCGCGCCGGACCGAATGCACAATTTGCCGCTTCCCAATTCCCCAACACGCACCGTGCTAAGCCAATGAAAGAAACACAGAAACGAGCAGATACATTTAAGAAGAGGGGGGTATTTATTTACAATAATCGGGGAGGGGAAAGCACACAAAGAGCAGAGTTAAACCGACTATCAAGAAGAAATGCGAATAATGTACAAGGCACTTAAACAATTGCTACTTATAGACTGGGCCCACAGACACACACGTGCACACACAAATACCCAAAAGAAGATGGACCTAAATTGTCTTTATCAAAGGTTCCCAGCTCGAGGGAAGATGAGCTGGAAACCAGAGCAATCATGGATCTTCCAGCCTCATGCGACCCTTGACGATCCGGCTCGGCAGGACTCGAACCCGCAGCACCGAGTACCCCCTTTCTCCAACGGCCAGGTACCCATCCGAACTCTGACCGACCCCCAGCTTGTCTCTCTCTCCTCGGCTACGAGGGTCCAATAAAGAACTGGGTTTATTTTCATTTGTGTGTGTGTCTGCGTGTGGGCCAGTCTCTAAGTAGAACAGAAAAATGTTTTTGGAACATTGTAAATACTTCTTGAATATTCGCATTAAGTCTTGCTTTGAGTCTTCATTTACTGTGAATAAATCATCACAGAAATGTTCCCAGTCCGTTTCCGTCCCTTCTTGCATTGGTCCAGCATGGTTCGGATCTGAGTTTCGACGGGGTTTTATCCCCGATAGTCCGTTCATCCCAGCCGGCACGGCTTTGGCAGTTTCTGCTCGGCTGCACCTGAACCAGAGTTGGTAGTCGGTAGTTGAAACTCTACCGCAGTCAATAGAGTGACCCGGTTCGAGCAAGACGTGCCGAGGGTGTGGTTTCCCCGGTAGTCGAAATCACGTAGTTAATTAGGTGAATTGGTTCTAGACAAAAAGTTCCTACGCTACGCAGTTGAAATATTGGCGACCACGGTCGATTCAGCGACCCGCCCCGTCACAAAATTATCCAGAGCGACGGCCAACAATTCCGGGGAGTCTGGTGGAGACGACGTAGCTTTCCCCACCCTAGTTGTCGTTCTCGCCACCGACCCCCGGCCTGCAACAATATTCTAGTTTTGTATTTTTCATGAATTTTCTGAAATTTGTAGAATTTGTTTTTCACTTGGAAGTTGTGGGTTACGATGTGTAAATAAAGGTGGAGAAAGTCTGATTTAATGTAATTTAATTCCAGGCTATAAAGCAAAAGGTTAATTTTGAAAGCGGGTGTCGACTTTCTATCGACACTGTACGATATATACATATATATATATATATATATATATATATATATATATATATATATATATATATATATATATATATATATATATATATATATATTACTGAAACTCTCATCTTGTATGTATGTTCCTGAAATACAGCCAAAACAGTACACGATAGTGCAAACATTTTCGGCCCACCTTACTCACAATTCTCCTGCGGAGTGCAGTATCAAGTTTTGTTCAAATCGGGAAACGAAAAAATTATTAAAAAATCAATTCCCGATTCAGTCAAGCACTCTTCGGGATTATTTGATCAATGCAAACAACCTCAGCGGTATAGTTCGCTGGAGCTATCTTGTTTGTTTTTGTTTTAGATATAGTTTTTTTTTTTTTTTAATCAAGTGCTGTCCGGGTTCACGGGTTGTCAAGTTCATATATATATATATATATATATATATATATATATATATATATATATATATATATATATATATATATATATATATATATATATTCGAAGGTCCCAGCAATGTCGAAGATTTCCTCTTTTAGCATTTGTAATTGGTGTTACCAGCTCAAAGTGTGAATGAATAAAGACATTGTTCCTCACTCATGAAATGTTTTTTTTTTTTAGACTTCAGTAAGATGATGCAGTTGAGAGGATTCCATTGTAAACATGATTATCCATGTATTATGTTACATTTGCTTTCTGTAAAACATACATCTGCCTTCAGATGATATTGATTTGTCATTTTTTGATGAAAACTATGTCACGACCTTGAAATGTTGCATACGTTCCAGGAAGACTTAAGTATATTAATTAGTACATGATTAAACATAACTTTAAATATTTATTACTTAGTTCACAAATTTAAAGAATATAATGCATGCCTTTTTGTGTGGACGCATTGTCATCGCTGCTGAGGTTATGCGAGTCGCGCCTGTCAATGTAATGTTGTTCTTTATAAACGCTGAGAATGTGTCAAAGTAATGATTCACTCTCTTCATCTGTGTAACTGTTTGTACCTCCAAACCCTGTGTAACCTTGAAGGGACTATTGTGCTCTTTTCTGATTGGCTGTACTTGGGCCTTGCCAACATTGTTTAGACTCTGTTCCACTCCTGTCTCGGTTGCAGAAAGCAGTTATTTTGATTTCAAACTATGGGAATAGTTACTCTTTCACAGATGAAAAGCTATTTCTCTTTTCTCCTGCTTGTTCCATCACTTCCCCCACTCATCCCCCCCCCGGCCTCCCTACTTAACATGGAGCTGGCTGGACGACTCGAGTGTCCGAGTCTATTCAGCTGCATAAAATAACAGACACGTGGACATCATATCACAACACGACACCAAATTATAAAAAAAGAGACAAAAAGAAAAAATGGAATGAATAAATAAAAGGAAGAAACAAACGGTCATAGACCGGTACTTGTGAAATCAATCGTTGTGACCTTACGGTTTGGGCCTCAAAAACAATAGCTTTCCAGCTTTTGATCAATGAACCAATATGCAAATTATATTCAAATTTCAAGTCAATCGGGTGAAAACTGATTATTGTAAACTTCACCTTTGACCTCAAAAAACCAATAGGCTTCCAGCTTGCGACTACTTCAACCAGGTGGTTAAGTTTTGTGAAAATGAGAGTGAAATTGCGACCTGTAGGCGAGTGACGTAGACAAACAGAAAACTAGAATGGCACTCGGGAGAGTGCATACCTCCGGCAGCCTGAACAGTTAACGTTTTTTTATATCCCACTGAAAGACAAAAACAAAACTATCCCCAATACCCTCTTCATTGACAAACGCATGTCCAACATGTACAGGCACCATGCCAGGAACACAAGGAAGATGCATTAGGTCAACCACCCCCTGCCTGAATAAACCAGGAATTCGAGAATTGTATTTCATTGTAAAGAGGAACAACCATTGTAAGATTGGCAGGTTAGATAAATAGAAAACATTACAAATGCACAAACTATGACCACTCGTGTTAACAACAGGCGTGAAAGCGATTACCATCAATTCTGGTTCCGAAACATCACCGGCCTTTCATTTTCACATTACCTGTGGATCATGCTGCCGAAGAAACAGGAACATGGTCTCGTCTGGGTTTCCCAGCACCAGGCCGCTCCGGTCTTTGCCTGTACCCTCAGCAGAGGCTGACAGCTGGCCTGAATAGTCAGAACTTTTAAAGTCAAACTGGGCCTAGGAAGGAGCACATTAAAGGCCATCATTAATCCAACATGTCACTGACCCAACAAAAAACCCTCTATCATTAAACCTATATACTGACAAACAATCAAATGGAAAAGCAGAAGTCCGATTGGAAGACGTCTGGTAGTATGCATTTATGAAGTATCTACAGTCGAGTGGGAATTTTGTGGTACAACAGCTGCAAAGTGGCTCAAGGATGAAACGAGTGCAACAAGCTCTCTTTAGGATTAATTTCCATAAAGGTAAAGACAGACAGATTTGTGGTCTCTGTCTTCTACCGCCTCCTTTCTGGACTTGCACCTCTCTTTTTCCGTGCTTTGTGCCCTCCCCACCCCATGTTTCTGCAGGGCGTACGTGGTCCACCATCAATCCCCCTCGAGTAAAACTACCTAAAACCAGGATCACTGCTCACCTTCACCCATTCATTCCTCTTTTTTTTCCCCACCCGTGGTACCAACTTCCACACCCTCTTCAATCTCATCTTTCCCTCCAGGCCTTCAAGACAGCTGTTCACCGCCATTTCAGATCGTCCCATATCCAAAATCATGATCTTTTCTATCCTCGTTAACCCCACACTCCCAAGCTGACCTCTTTCAAAATTTCCTGTTCTTCCTTCCTGAGAGTTTGCGGCTGTATCCATCTTGTCCACCCAGTGTGTCCTGTCCTACCCCACATTCCTCCCCACGCCCATTATTTGTCTACGTGTCCCTCTATTTTGTCCCTCATCCCTGCTGTTGGTGTGTTTCCCCGTCTTTCTACTGTTTCTTTTGTTCTGCTGTGTCATGATCCGTTTGACGTTAGTTCTTCCATGAGCCTCGACTTTGTATATATATATATATATATATAATGTATAAATTTTGAGCAGCTATTTGAAAAGACACATGTGGAAAAACGAACTCCGTTGAAAGTACACACAATTATTTTGATCAAAATTGAGAAAATTCAGTCTCCCCGAAATCGAGTTTTCAAATCGACCCGGACTCCGCATGCATATGGAACAGAAACCGGTCGGCTGTGTTCTGCTGGAGTGGGAAGTACGAGTAAACGATACGCAACGGTGACTGAACGGGAATAGCTGATGACGAGTGAGAAGGAGTTTGACTCATCGCTGGATGAGTTGGTGAACAATTTGAATTTTAACTCGGAAAACAAACAAGAAGAGCCAGATCGCATCGCAGAAGTCCCCTGACAAAGTATATTTGGCACGTAAAAATGAGAGGGGAGGGGCTGAGTAGGGGGAGGTTTGCATATTTTCTGACCATATTTCCTTCTGAACACAATTAATGAAACAAAATTATTATATACATTTTTGGGCTCATGGAAGAGCGAGATGTGAGAGTATTATAAAACAAACAGATTGCGGGGTGGGAGAGGCATACCGACTCAACAAGCAAAGGAATGAACAAACTGAATATGAGGAGAGGGAGGATGGAGGAAACCACTACAACCTGCAAATAAGGTGTTTCGGTTAGGTCGGGTTAATAGAGCTAGAAAAGATTATGAGGAGAAATGGGGGATGACGCACTCACTGCTAGTGATGGGCAATGACAGGAGATTGTGATCCACTGCCTGTAAGGGATGAGGGATGATGCAATATGGTCATACACCACTTCCTGGGGATAGGGAACGACGCAAGATGGTTTTGCAATGCCTGCTCGAGAATGGAGGGGGGGGAGGGGGTTGACACGAGGTGGTATTGCAATTCCTGCTCGGGATGGGGGAGCAGGTCGGCAGGGTTGACACGAGATGGTATTGTAATGCTTGCTCGAGAATGGAGGGGGGGAGGGGGTTGACGCAAGGTGGTTTTGCAGTGTCTGCTTTGGATTTGGGGAGGAGGGTTTAACACAAGATGGTATTGCAATTCCTGCTCGGGATGGGGGAACAGGTGGGCAGGGTTGACACGAGATGGTATTGTAATGCTTGCTTAGGATGAGGGGGAAAGGGTAGACATGAGATGGCAGAGTGGGGGGGGGGTGGGGATGCGAGATGGTGGTGCATTGCCTGCTTGGTGTGGAGGATGACATGAGATGGTAGTACTCCACAAATGAGAGATGGGGACAACATGACGAGATTGTGGAGCAATGCCTGTTAGTGATGAGGGATGACATCAGATAGTAGTGCACCGCCGACGATACGAGGGACGACGACGCTTTGTGGTAGCGTCAGCTGTTCGGTGTGGATTTTTTTCCATTTATTCGTATGCAGTCTGGCACTCTGGCTGCATCATTTTCTGGGGGTGCAGCTGTGCTGCTGATGCAATACCCGTTATCAGCACGCTGGTCCTCATTTTCCTACCTAGTGTTAATTCAGCGGCCGGACAGGATCCTGAGCCAAGCACCTTGACCGTTAAGCCAACACCAGGCCTCTCGGTATGGGTGATGATGGAAGATTGTAGTTTTGGATTTGGAGGGAAACCAAGGGGGAAGGAGAGGGAAAAGACTCACCAGGAAAGAATAAGAAAATTAAAACGTTTTGAAATTTGTATATTCGGATGCAATATGGTGCGTGTGACCGGCGCGTTGGCCTCGAGGACAAGAATGACTTGTAAAGTACGAGTAACCCTGCGAACATTTTTCACTCTTGTTTATGGCTATGGGAAACTTTTTTTTGGCGTTACATTCTCATCTTGCTTTTGGGCTGGCAGGATTGCCCAACCATTTGCACACCCGCCTCGGAGCCATTTCACCGGGATGAGCATGTTGACCTGGCGATGAAACTGTCATCATTGCGTTTCGCAAGCAGACCCCGCATCAGTGCACGTGCCATCCATCGGAAGGACGTTAAGCCCGGAGGACTCGCCTTCCAGCGCTGGTGGAAGTTGAAGATCCCATGGCATCCATCACGAAAACGAGGCGAGCTATTGCCAGCACCCTAAGTTCCAAAATCCTGCTCTAATCCCCAGGAGGCACTGCATCAGTGACGTCATCTTGCTCCCAGAAATAATGCAAGCCAGACAACAATGAGGAATCTTACTTTTGCTTGTGCACATGCCGATAGTATACGGTCTTTGACGTCAGTGTAAATTTGATCCATCAGATTTGTTCGAGTATTGCAGCCAGAGAACAGTTTGGAATTTCACACAAATTGTTTGGGGGGGTGGGGGGGGGAAACCCCTCAAAACGATCGATGCTTGCACCCACTGTGTTTACAATGGAAGCAAATGTGGAGTCGTAGCTTAAAAGAAGAGCAACTTCAGCAACAAGTTTAGTGGTTTAAACCCCTTTCCCCACCAAAACTACAAATAAAAGCATTTTACGCAAAGTCTATTTTAAGACAAGATTAACGGAAAATTTTCTGGTTCGAGGAAAAGGACGAGGCTGAAAAGGAAAACCCGCAAAATAGTGTCGAGTTTTGTTTTCGTGTCACAAAGTTTCGGTGTCCAACATCTCTGGAATAATGCGTTACACATCTTTTGAGGTGGAGACCGCAAGGCTCTCATTTGCCTAACCCATATAAATTTCTTGGCACAGTGGCTTCTGGGAATAATGCGAGCAAAATGACAAGTAGCCCGGCACGACGCAAATACAGCAGCGTCGTGTCGGGATGAACAGGCACGGAAACAACAAAAAATGGAGCGAAGTTGATGACGCGCCATCCCAGATCCCCACCTAAAGCAAAGTTGAAAGACCGCAAAAGGTACCACCAGAAATGAATGCCCCATGGGGTCACGAACCGGAAGTCAAATCTCAAAAATAAATAAATAAAAGTTACATATTTCAATGCGTCCCCCAATGTTGATTGCAGATACAAAGTTTCATTAAAAACAAATAATGATAATAAAAAGTTTTAAAATGTGCCCATATACTTTGGTACTTGACCTTTTGACCTCAACGCAGGGGGCGGGGCCAAAAACGATGCGGCTCTTGCACCTACGTGCCACGTCGTGATAACAACTGCTTCCTGAACGCAACAAATTTCTGCACAACCGTTTCGAAGGAAATAGACGGACGCACGCACGCACACACACACACACAAGCCCCAATTTTTTTTTTCCAAAAAGCCTGGGGAAAACGAGCAAAAGAGTCACGATGAATTTGAACCGCGAAGCTCTTGCTTCTCAATCTGATACATTTCAGTGAAAATTATCTTTCCATCAAAGTGCATGTACTCGTCGGATGCCATTGAAACTACATTTCCCGATGTGCCGTGCTCCTCTTTTCACGAGTGCCCGTGGTGAGGGACGGTCGACGCAAACGCCCGATAAAAGCCTTGCCTGGATATGCCTGTACGGTTCATCACTTGCTCCTTTCCAGCGAGAGAATACCAGACACTTGACCTCTTCTATGTCTCTTCTTGGCCAGAGGAGGAAGTCCATGTTCTGGGTGGAATCCCGAAGATCCTAGACAGATAGACAGACACACAGATAGACAGAGACGGCCATCTCCATTGAGTGGGCTCATCTCACGATATTTGGGAAAAAACCAAATTGATATCACACCGCAGTGCGAACAACACACGACGTTCTCCTGCCCCCACCTTGCGTAGAGGCCGATAACAGGGCACGTGCAACTGCACGGGGTCGTGTAGCAGTAGCTGGTGTGAGCTCAGTTCAGAATACATGAGTTTTTGAACCCCAGCGGCAATCTGCCGCTCAAACTGCCCCGCCATGAGTGGCCACACTTCAGCGGCCTGAAATACAGCCGGGGGCTTCTGCAAAGGGGGCGCGGTGGGGATCACGCACTTGTTAAAACAACGAGATGTAAACACAGGGTGAAGTACAAATCGGAGAGATTGCATGACTGCCATTGTGGTTACTCCCAAAGAACAGGCGGATCAACATTTACACAAAGAGTAAACGTAACAGTGTGCCAAGCTAATGTGGTCCTCAAACACAGTGCTCAAGCCTTTCCAGCTCGGCGTGCCGAACTCACCTTCCCTTTGCAAATGAACGCGATGTACACCTGGAACTCAAACTGGTCAGCCAGGGCCTCGTTCTTCTGCTGCAGCTGAGCCCGCAATCTCCCGAGAGCCCTGTCTCGTCGGCTCTTCGAGTCTGCCATGGCCCCCCCGGCCCCCGTTCGGCCGCTCTCCTTCCGTTCGTCGCTTTTTAACGACAACCGACCTCGTTCCAATTTCGCCCTTCAATTTCGTGGATCATGCAGTGACCGATCTGCTCGCTCGCCCCCGTT
Source organism: Eptatretus burgeri (assembly GCF_056783735.1). Taxonomy (NCBI): domain Eukaryota; kingdom Metazoa; phylum Chordata; class Myxini; order Myxiniformes; family Myxinidae; genus Eptatretus; species Eptatretus burgeri. The sequence continues at coordinate 10,694,527 of NC_140977.1, read as the reverse complement.
TTAGCAACATCATCATTTGGTCCGCAGATTCGTCAGCATCCTTGCAGCTCCCACCTCCTCCAACGGTCGCCCCTCTCCCCCTTGAGCAGTGATTTTTTTTTTTAACAATCTCAGGTCTCAACTGCTACTGTCAGTGTCATCATTTCTCAAGCATAAAGAACCAAAAGGTAAACTTAATTTCACTCCTCCATGTCTCTTTCCCCCCCCCCCAACAACCCCAAGTATCTCCAAACAAAGCTTCGCCCCGCTCCCTTGAACCCCTATCTCAAAAAGGGCTGCGTCTGGCAACAAAAATGCCGCTCAACGGAGGTCGGTTGCGGGTGGGCACCACTGTTCACTTCGACACTCTTACTGCAATTACAAACCAGCATCTGACGTACAAACTGGCAATGGCAGGAACACAACGGGAAGCATCGCCCGAACGACTGGAGTGGGGCTTTGTGCCTCCCGACTGGAAACTACAGCTCGAACACAGACGATGAAAGGGAGACGAAGTGGGGGAAAAAAAAAAACGGATTTCGTTAAACTGCACATCGAGCTCGACGTAATAGTCGGTGCGCAAAGCAAGTTGCGGGGACATCACCGAGGAGCAACGGGCACGACGCTTGGCACACTTCCCACGGCTTTCTGCACCTGCCCATCGTATCACCTGTGAAATGAAATGCAACAGCAACAACAACAACAACCCGAGGAATAAAGTACAAACTACGAACAAAACAGGAATGAAATCAGAGTGAAGGAATTACGGATTTGCAGGTGTCGTTCAATATTCAACAACTGGCTCTTGGGTTGAGAGAGAGAAGGAGGGGTGGGGTGGGAGGGAGAGGAGGAGGAGAGTTGGGGGGTAACGATGATAAAAAAAAAAAATCTGATCAGATTATTAACCTTGAAAAGAACAATAACCGTACAATCGACACGGATCGATCATATGTGGAACACATCAATAAGGGGGCAACAGACACAGTCCGTGAGAAACCCTGCGTCGCCCACCAAGGCCGAGGCTCGACATCTCTCTTTCTCTCTCTCTCTCTCTCAAGGGCTTTCTCCGTCGCCTTTGGCCTTGCGAACCTCTCCTTGCAGACTCGGCCTGGATTTTTTTTTTCTCTGTGCTGCTCTCGTTGTGGGTGAGAGGACGCTAGAAATCAGGTCAGACTCCACCCGGTCCCGGGCGCTTCTGCTGCTGCTCCTGCTGCTGCTGCTCCTTCTGCCTCGCCTGATGTTGCTGCTGCTGTTTCTGCTCCTGCCAACTCGGACAACTGAAGCCCCAAGCCATGTCTGTAGGAAACGGCACCGCGGCTCACAAGTCGCGTCAACGGATGAAGAAGGACGAACCGGAAACCGGAAGTAGCCGATCGCGTCAACGGATGAAGAAGGACGAACCGGAAACCGGAAGTAGCCGATCGCGTAAGAATCGATCTCTCTTCTAGCTTGAAATGGATGTCGACGCAAAACCCGCTAATAACAGTGATTTCGGTAACGGTAATTTACGAAAGGAATTAAATGATTTAAGTTTAATTTATTCATTTAAAAAAAAAAATTTTTCTCGGAGACCGGTAAAGGAACTACGTAACAGCGTTTGTTGTGAATACACCGCCCCCATTACTTGAAAGGCGAACGACAGGACGGACGAGTGGTTCAGACAAAACTTGTTATTGCGATATATGTTTGAAAGTGCTCGTTACATCATGGAAAACATGGCACACGCAAATTTGGATTTTTTTGTTACCGTTAAAATAAATTTTAAAAAACATGTTAAAACACACGGGGGTGGGCGGGGAGAGAAACCAGCCGAACGCAGGTTCAGGATGACTAAATTAAACGAAATAAACTGCTGAAGATCACGTGGTGATCCTCGATTCTGACGTCATATCGATAGTCGGCTGAAGATGATGAGAAAAAGAAAGGGAAAGATTTTTTTTTTAAAGGCCAAAATAAAAATGAAATTCTCATGATTTAAGAGAAAATAATTATTCAAAGGTCGATTTGTAAAAGGTGGAGAGTATTTTAATTTCCGGTGTGTAAAAAAAAACAAAACAATAAAAACCTCAAAGGAAATGAAGAGGTTTGAGGAGATTGGTAAAAACAAACAAACAAACAAAAAACAACAACAACAATAATAATAACAACAACAACAACTAAACAACAACAACAACAACAACAACAACAACAACAACAACAACAACAACAACAACAACAACAACAACAACAACAACAACAACAACTAAACAAAACAAGGAAAGCAGCATTGGTGGATTGGGAAACGAGGAAGAAGAATCCTTACAGGTAAAGGGAGGGGGGGGGCGCAAACCCCCCGAAAACGGGAAGTGGTTTTGTTTGTGTGGGACCCGCACGTTTCTCCGCACGTTTCTCCGCACGATTGTTGGTTCGCTGGTTGAAGAGGACGGAAGAGCGTGAGGGAAAAGCTGTTTCGAGTTCCCCGTCAACTGAAACGAAGCGAAGAGGGAGAAGGGCTGCGGTCTTGGCCCCCCGCGTGCCCCAAAATGAACATCGTGGGTCCACACACGTGACACGTGACACGTGACGTTCCGTGAGGTATCGGACGATGTCGATAACAGAGGAGAGGTCGGACAAAGGGGAAAAGAACCGGTAAGTGATTCGTGCTGTAATTGTACCCCATGTTATCGATTAACCACGGAGAGGGAAACCGAGAACCATTCCAGGAACAGGGGGGGAATGGGGCACGGGGGGGAATGGGGCACGGGGGGAATGGGGGGACGGGGGGATGGGGCACGCCTGAGGGGGAGGTGGGAATGGGGCACGTCTGAGGGGAGGTGGGAATGGGGCACGGGGGGAATGGGGCACGGGGGGGAATGGGGCACGCCTGAGGGGAGGTGGGAATGGGGCACGGGGGGGGGAATGGGGCACGCCTGAGGGGAGGTGGGAATGGGGCACGGGGGGGAATGGGGAACGGGGGGAATGAGGCACGCCTGAGGGGAGGTGGGAATGGGGCACGGGGGGGGGGAATGGGGCACGCCTGAGGGGGAGGTGGGAATGGGGCGTGCTCCAGGGTAAATTACTGTATCTGAATGAGGGTGTAATAATATAATTATGAACATTTTTTTCTTTTTTTTCTTTTTCGTTCACTTTTGCTTTTGTTTTCTGAGACGAATTGAACCACAAAAGGATGAAAGATCGAAAACCAAAAAGTGAGGTTGTAGGAGGTATTCTGTACTCCATGGGGAGTGGAGGGGTGATACTCTCTATACTGAATCATCCGAAGAACTTTACAAAATTATTTTATTATCTTCCAATAAATAGGCCATCTCCTGAGTATACAGGGTATTAGAGTTGTTCACCACCACCTCTTATCGTCCCCCATCCAAATCCTCGATCTTTTCTTCCCCCGTTAATCCACCCCAAGCCCACCTCCTTCAAATTCCCTGCTTCCCTTCCTGAAAGTCCCTGTAGTGTCCATCTTGTACACCCCATGTTCCCCGCCCCATCCCTCTCCCTTCCACAGATCTCCTAATGTCTCTGTTCCCCACTGTTTTGTCCTTTCCACTCCTGCCCCCCTTGTCTCCTGCCCCCCTTTGCTGTGCGTTGTGTGTTCGCTCTCACACGAGCCTCGACAATGTATATAAAAATAAATAAATAAAAATACCCAACCGTAAGTAATTAATATAAAACTTGAAAGAGAAATCGGAGGTTTCACACCCTCAGCAGGAATTATTGTGTGTGTGGTGGTGAGATTGTTTCACGTGTAACAAGATGACTGACTCTGACAGGTCCCTGATACGTGGCAGCCTCACCTTCTCAAAATAAACGGATGATACGATTCCCACAGCAATGTAGCTTTGGATTCTCACTCCTCCCCCCCCCGCCCCCCACCCCCCCCCCAATTCCACGTAATGTGCTTCGTTTTGAATTTGACCAAAATTTCCTATCATTACCTCCGCCACCGAAGGTGAAGGAGGTTATGTTTTCACCCCCTCTCTGTTTGTTGGTTTGTTTGTGTACAGGATATCTCAAAAAGTTGTTGAAGGATCCGGATGAAATTTTGTGGACAGGTTCGGTGTGCGACAAGGACGAAGTGTTGAGATTTTGGTGAAGATCCGGATCCGGATCCGACTCTGAGAATTTTTAAAGCGATTCTTCACCATTGAGAGACGGGGGCCAAAAACGATATACGGCACGATTTACCAAAAATGTACTGGGACCGACATGTTTTTGTGGATCAGACATTGCGTGGCGCGGTTTGTATGCGCTCTACTGAGTTCCCTTGTAGTTGGTGGTGTTATTAGCGATTCCACTTAGATTTTGATGTATTTCTGACGTATGTAATGACTTTACCCTTGTTCTGTCGATCCCACTACCCTTGTGTTTTTTTTTTTTGGTTGCAAGGGTGACTTAACGAATCGCGGTGTCTCCATCCCCACAGTTGTCCGACCAATCAACAGGGGACCGCAATGCCGACTCGTTCGGCCTTCCGGCGTCCTGACCGTAGGCGGCGAGCCGCCGTGGCCTTCCTCAGCAACATCTCCCTCGATGGAAGGCCCCTTGCCGGGCTTCCCTGCTCATCTCCGTTTCCCACTCCGATAGCCGACGATCGACCCCCTCAGGAATTTGGTGTCTCTGATGGCTGTCTCCTCCTTGCTGCTCGCTCTCTCCAGGCACCGGTCCAACACAGTTTGACACCGACGGCGCAGTTTGGACCTGCGATGGAAGGAGCCACGCCAATCGGCTTTCCCGAAGGGCCAGGGTCAAGCCAGGGGTGAGTTCTGATTATTGTAACGGTGACTTTAATGCTATCGGTATGATGATTACAACGATGTGGAGCGTGCATCATTTGTCGAGGAAGAATGCAGCAACGGTAATACTTGCACGAAGTCAGGGACTCTCAGGCCGGTACAAAAGTACTGCTTCTTGTTTTATTTCCCGTTAAAATATCGCCTCAAAAAAAAAAAAAAAAAACCTATCACACCTGATTGGGCAAATCCTGCGCTCTTTCTGAACACCTGGTTGTTGTTCCACTTGGCCTCCATCACGACCGATTTGGTTGTTTGCCACAACTAAACAAGGACATTATGCCTGCATTGTGCAACTTGCTAAGCCAATTACGGTCGGCCTCCTTCACGGTCATTGCCATGCGCAGATGGGTCGCAACCCAGCGGGTTCCTTTTGGGTAAAGGAATTCTGAACGAAGCCGAGGAGGGACGTGCGTCCGAGATTTTACTAAAAGCGACCGCCTTCTGTTGTTCGTTCAATGCAGAGTTAGCAGAAGATTGGTGATCAGTGAGGTCAAGATTGCTTCGATTTTGAAACCTCGTTCCTTGATTTTTTTTTTTTTTGAATTCTTTTTTTTTTTCAAATTTGTTTGGAGGGAGATCGATAGCTTCAAAACTGTTTGTGGTGGTCTCTGGAGCTCTGCACGGAGATTGAAAGAAAACTCGTCGAATGATTTTTGTATGTGCATGGATATGAAAACCTGCACACCAATTCCATCAAGTCCGTAAGCACAAAACTACTCTTCGCAAAAGACACAGTGGGATCTTTGACTCTCTCTCTCTCTCCTACTACTTCCTTAACGACTCGAATTAGTCCCACCTTCTTGCTTCTTGCTTCGGATAGGAATTCCTAACTTGTTCATGATTCTGGGGATAACTCACCCACTCTACGCGGAAGACACCGTGGGATCTTTACCGTTCATCAACTAATGCGAGCAGACCTGGACGCCTGGCTTAACATCCGTTTCCACAAAGCTCATTCTCCTGGTGTCGCGTGGATCGTAAATGTCAATAAGGCCAGCAACGTAAGGGTGGTTTCCGATTTGGATCAGATTCCCTGGATGATTGAAGTGCACAACTCGGTGTCGTGTTTTCCCCAATGAGCTGATTCGTTGCCTTTGTTTGTGCAGAGGGACGTTCTGCAGGCGTCTGTTGTCACAACAATCTTCTGCCGAGACATCGGAGGAGCCCGAAGATACTCCTTTTCCGCTCCGCAGGTATAGATGGAGAGTGTGGGAGAGTGCCGCTGTGAAAGGTGGACGTTGATGGACAACAGGAATGGAGGGATATTTGCTCTTGATATGTTGGTTGTTTTAGTTTGTGAAAGAAAGGGATTGGGGAGTGGATTGCAATTGATGGACCTGCTGTCGACAGGAACCTTGATGATCGATGTCCATTTGGAATTTTTTATTTTTCTCTCAAATGGTGTGTTGGTAGTGCTCACCAAATTGGGAGTGACATGGTCTCTTTGCATTAATTTATGGATATGCAGAAGGTTCTGCAATTTGTCATTACAATTGGCTGTGTCTCTTGACTTTGCCATCACTCAGCGTGGCTTCCGTAATATTGTCGCGGACCCGGCGTTGCGGGGGAACCATGAGGGAGGGGCTGTCTCGGGTTCCTCTCCGGACTCACCGGGAACCGCAGGCCGTCGCACACGAACAACACTAATCGACCGCGAACGTCTGTAACTTGACCACGTGACCGAGGGTCCTCCGTCTGAGAACCGTTTACCTAAGAACACGTGACCTCCTTATCGGGGAATCGCACCTTCGGTACGTCCATACCTTTTTTTTCGGTTACTTACTGGATCGGGTGCAGCCGAGCGGAGCTGCCAAGTATGTACCAGATATTTAACTGATTTTTGGGGACCAACGTCCCGGCTCAGCTTGGGTGCGGGCCATGCTAGACCAATGGAGGAAAAGACAAAAACGAGCTGGGATCGTTTCTCACAGGCACATTTATTCAAGCAAGGAGCGAGGAAAGTTATGTGGCACAGTATGGGATTTATTACAAACTAGTGCATGCCCGTACGTGCAATAAAAAAAAACAACTTTCAAACCGCGTGCCAGAAACAACAACCACACAGTCCGTTCTTTTGCTCTCGTAAACGACGACTGGATTGGGGCATTATGTTTATCTATAAATGCGCATAAGAAATCGAGAAATTATTAGAATACAGTAAGTCATCACAACCCGGAAGTCCATACATTGTAACCCATAATGGGGAACGCGTACGGAGGGGGGGGGGGGGAGGCAAAAAAAGCTTTCAAGCCGCCCGCCAGAAACAACAACCACACCGTCCGTTCCTTCGCTCTCACAAACGACGACTGGATTGGGGCATTGTGTTAATCTATAAATGCGCATAAGAAATCGAGAAATTATTAGAATACAGTCAGTCTATTAGAATACTATCCGGAAGTCCGTACGTTGTAACCGGTAATGGGGAATGCGGCTGAGGATCTCTTCACCAACGGCCACACCTACGCAGCAACGTGTCCTGTCATTGGTTTGGTAAATAAATGGCCATAACTTGGGAAGCACTTGTCCAATTAATATCAAATCTTAAAAAGGCACATACTCAGGTCCCCAGCATTATACCTGGCAAGTTTCAATTAGATCGGACCAGTGGTTGTCAAGAAACAGCGGACACACACACACACACACACACACACACACACACACACACACACACACACACACACACACACACCTGGAATTATAGATAGATGTACAGCAGGGAAAGCAAGGAATTTGTGAGGTGCGGCAAAAGGCAAACAATATTTACAAAAGAAGACAGAGCAGAGTTATCCCGACTATTCTTGTGCAGTCTTAACTTGTGCTACGACAGGTGCCATCGCACACGCACACACACAACCCGAGAAAAATTAGAGATAGGCCAGAGAGATATAAGCAGTTGAGGGATAACGACTTCTCAATACCTGTGCAACCCAGAACGCTTGGGAAAGGGGAGGAATGTGAAATAAGGGTGTCTAGGATGTGTGTTTGAGAGGTGCAAGTGCAGCGCAACATGGGGTGTGGTGTGATGTGAGGTGCAAGTCAGTTCAGTTCACTCTTCAGTTCACTCTTGGTTTTGCTCTGAAAAGAACAGTTGGTCGGGCTTGCCCTCGTTGATTGCTCTTTTGTGTCCACAGGAGATGAGAGATTGATTGTAGAAAGAGATGCATCAGAGAAAAGATCCGATCGTAAATCGTGCAAGTGTCACTGCGGGATGTATGAGCGACGTTGAAATGGAAGCAGTCCCGGCTCGCAGAAGCAACGCGTGACCCCACGTCTGTTCATGCTGACTCGCGGTGCCCCTCGCTCAACGCCGACGCTTGTCCTTGCGCCGCCTGTTTCCCCTGCGAGGTCCGATGTCTGGCGAGCTCTGGCGTCTTCTTGCGCGTTCTGTCCCCTGGCGATTCTGCTCAGCTCTGTCCCCGGCGATATATTTCGCGAAATGAGCCGCGTTCGCTGCTTCTATGATCCTCACCGGGTGAGGTGAGGAGCCAAACATCGGATCAAAACGAGCTTCCCAATTGGTCCATGGCGGTTGTCGCTCGCCGATGGGCACGCATAAGAGTTCCGACTTTTACATGGGGCCGTGGATTTTGGGGGCGCTTTCTGGCCCTAAACGTGCGCTGGCCTCCATTTAAACGAAAGGTTTTAAGGAAATCCCTGCGCTTACCCGTAGGTCCTCAAAACGAGCTCCAGCGCACGTGCACGCTTCGAGTTATGTCCCCAAATAACCCGACCTTTGCGCCATCAGCGTCCCTCGAGGCTGCGGTGAGTGTTCGATGAACATGTGGCAGTTGCGGCGGTTGTAGAGTAGTGGTAACACGTGGCATTTGTGGTGAGGTAGGATTGCAATGTGCCGTTGTGGAGAAGATGTTGAAGTTCCTTGAAGCGAAGTTGTGAATAATGGTCGCGTTTGTAACGGAAAATGTAAGCGTGGGTTGTTGCGGAGACTTTCACTCGTCGTGTGAAGTGGTTGTGGTGAGCGTGGTACAGCATGGTGAGCAGAATGAACGTCCGAGGTGAAATGGCAGTTGTAAATTGGCGCGCAGTTTTGAATGGAAAATGGGCATGCAAACGCGTAGCTGCGGCTCGCTGTGCTGCTCATTTGTACCCTGTTGGTTTCATTTTTATGGGTTTGTGTGTTTCATGTGAGACAAAGGGGGTGGAGGAACGCAAATATCGAAGGTTAAAGAGGTCTAACCGAAGGAGTCCCATGCAAAGCATCTTTCCCATTTACCCACGAGACGTACGTAAAGGACTAACGAATACACATACTGTTGAAACAACTGCCTTGGGATTGCTGTATGTTGTGTGCCATTGCCTTGGAGGCGTGCGGTTTTGCAGAACCACAGCAATATATCACTCGTATTACAACTTTTTTTAATACAGAATACAAGATTGGACAGGACCGCTTGATCCGGATCCATACACCGTCAGATCGGTGCTTCTCAGGCAGGGAGCTGCATCATGAAATATGCCGTCCCTCACGTCGGCATTAAGCCGGGTGTCCTGTGTGCTAGCTGGTAAACGTTGAAGATGCCACGGTGTCTTTTAACGAAGTTGGTGAGTTATCAAATGACGGCTCGGCTCCCTGAACAAATGACGAATCCCAACACGAGACTCGACGTAGCAAGCGGTCTGGCTTACCCAGGTATTCCGTGACACTGGGTTGCACCACTTGCCATGTGAGTGCGCAGTTGCTGCGACGGGCAGCAGCTGCCCGCGCTATAAACAAATCTGCACGCTCAAGTGTTCGCACGTCACGTGTGAACCCGAGATCCATCGATTCGACGGCTCGTTCCATGCGCCTTTTATATGATCGTTCAGCCTCAAATTGTTATCCATAATCTCGGGCTCATAGAGAAGCTTGTACATTCTTCACGACGCACGGGACAAGGATGGTAGAATGCTAGAACTTGCCTCGGTTTGAATTCCGACCCAGCTATAAACCGTCATCCTGGTGTTTCACCGGTAGGGTGATTCATCAATGTGTGTGTCGTTCCTCGGATGGACGTTAAAGCGGACGTCCTGTCTGCCGGCATTCGTTGCTGGACGTTAAAAAAAAATCCCATGGCGTCCTTTGCGAAAAATAGGAGAGCCATCGCCTGCACCCTGAACAAATTCCAAATACCGACCTTTGCTGTGGGTAACAAGTGATTTGGTCTTCTTGGACCCTCCTTAACAACAGATTACATTGCTTGCTATCTCGGATTGTGCTTATCTCGGCAGCTGCTCCGACACCAAATACAAACTCGCGTGCCCAGCTGTCCGTCCGTCTCGTGCGAACGAACACTCTCGGCTACGAAGGCAACCATTATTATTGTTATTATTATTATTATTATTATTATTATTATTATAGTCCACCTACGGAAATATCAGCCCAACTCGTTTCTTCGCGATCCTTCACTCCCCCCCCCCACTTTTTTTTTTGTCCCTTCGTTGAAATCATACTTGCGATCCCGTTAGCTCAGTGTCTGACATGGTGGTGCAGGGGAAGCGTGAACCAGTTATTTGCAGACATTTGCTCATCCCTTTATATTCTTTTTGATGCTTATTCCAGTTGCGAAACTTCATCCGAGTTCTTCAATTGTGAAATTCACCTTTTTCACTCGGATTACGAAGCAGCTCTTGGGGTGGGGTGGGGGAGGGGGAGGGAGCGGTGGAAAATGTACGCAAAGTTTATTTCATCAACTTTGCAAGTTAACGTCTCGGGTGGAAGGATGATGCAATTCTGCCGAGGCGTCTGGAAGTTTCGCTGATTATCACGTTTCCCTATACAGCACTTGTGCATCTCGTTCGTCAGACTCTCAACTGGTGTTCTATTATGTACTAAGGGATTAAGAAGGAATGTTCAATTAATTTTTATCCTGGCGCATGTCTGGCGAGAGATCGGTGATTTTTCAACGGCTCGCCGATCCACTTCCTGTGTTGTGTTTCCATATATTTTAGCTTGGGTTGAAGTTGGCCGCGTCTCGTGCCGCTTCCGATCGGGCAGCGATCTCGCTTGTGGTTTATAATCTTCCCCTGTAGGCAGAAGGGTATGGGGCGGTTTTGTCCATTGCTCGAACTCACCGTGATGCTGACTGTTGTGCGTTTGCCATGTCACACCGCTCTCCGCTCGGCATCGTGTTGCGTTGACATTGCAAGACGTGATAATGAAGTTGGTGTTTTGAAGCTCAACTCTGGTTTTACTCGAAATAGTTATTTCGACACTCGGATGTTTTACCCTTTGTTGGTGTGTAGAGTCGATTGAGTTGCCTTTTGTCGGTTATTCGAGGCTGTGTTCACGCAGGTGATCCACCACACCTGCCCAGAGCAATTAAAACGGAAGCTTGGTCGGACGGATGGGTTTCGGGGTTCAATGGAGTGCACTGGTTAAGAGTTGTACAAATGGATCGAGATGACCGGACGTTGATGGACTTCGCATGGTCATGTCGATACACCAGCAGATGTGAGCACCATTATTGTACAGATCACCATGGACCATGGATTCATGACCCAAAATTAAGGGGCGGCATGTAAAACGCTCACATGGGTTTTCACATTCGCATTAACACCACTCTTGGAGAACACCGTTTTCTCCCTTAATGGCTCAAGTAGCAACACCACATGGTTATTAAATTTAGAGGAACGTGGAGGTGGGATTGGAGAGGGGAGAGCCCCTGACTTGTAGCCAAAGGATACTATAGTGCTGTAAACATAAATCTCAACTGACAAAGATGTAAAGAAATTAGAACGGCACTTGGTGGAGTGCATACCTCCGCCAGGCTGAACAGTTTACGTTTTGTATCCCACTGATAGGCCGGATCTGCATCCGGACATTAACCAAAACCGAATTGGCTTGTTCTTGTAACCAACCCAACTAATCCGCCAAATTTTGTCAGAAGTTGTCCACAACTTTTTGAAATATCCTGCGATGTATCGTTTTTGTAGCAACTCTAAAGCTGCACCTTAAATCCTGGAGAATGGTACCATCCCAGCCTAGGCTGGATGTTGCCAAGCTCAGGGATGAGAGAGTAGCAGTTTGCGAACAGGCTGAGTGGACACTTGGGGGGTCTGGGTGCTTTGGGGGGTCCTGAAGAGTTGTGGAGCACCTTCAAGACCACCGTCCTTGATGTTGCCGGTGGATGCCTTGGAGTTCACCGCAGGGCAAAGAAGAATTTTGTCTCTCAAGGGACACTGGATACCATTGACCAGAGTCGCAGGGCCAGGCTGAATGGCAGAGCTGAGCTGTTCAGGGAGCTGAGGCGTAAAACTGTACGTGCACTGAGGGTGGACAAGGAGGCCTATGTGCGAGGAATCTGTGAGGGGGTAGAGCATCACCTGTGGACAGGTGATTCTCGTCCCGCTTACAGGGGAATTCGCGCATTACGTTCATCCAAGCCCATCCCTCGGAGCACTGCAGTTCGAGCAGAGAGTGGTAGGCTCTTGACAGAGGAGTCTGAAGTGAAGGCCCGCTGGGCCGGTTACTTTGAGCGGTTGTACCAGGATGATCCCCCAGCTGTTGAGTTGGACGTCAAGGGTGTTACAATCCCTGTTGCTGACCCTCGAATCAACTGTGGTCCACCATCGCTTGTGGAAACACGGGCTGCGGTGAACCAGTTGAAACGGGGCAAAGCTCCAGGGATCTGTGGCATCCATGCTGAACTTCTCAAGGCTGGTGGAAATGCTGCACTCGTGTCGTTGCATGCAGTTTTGTGCTCTGCCTGGAACACAGGCATCATCCCAACTGACTGGAAGAGGGGCCTTGTTGTCCCTCTCTGGAAAGGGAAGGGTGATCGCCAAGACTGCAACAACTACCGAGGGGTGACGCTGCTCTCAGTGCCGGGCAAGGTCTTTGCTCGGATAATTCTTGATAGGGTTCGCCACCATCTGCTTGAGCACCAGCGTCCAGAGCAGTCAGGCTTTACACCAAAGAGGTCAACGATTGACCGTATCCTTGCTCTTCGTGTCCTCACTGAACGCAGACGAGAGTTTCGGCAGGGGCTGCTTGCAGCCTATGTTGATCTCTGTAAAGCGTTCGATTCAGTGAATCGGGATGTCCTCTGGAGGATTCTTGGTCTTCGTGGGGTGCCACCGAAACTGATCGATCTGATGTCTGAACTCTACTCTGGTACTGAGAGTGCTGTGAAGTGTGGTGGTACCGCCTCTGACTTATTTCCAGTTGTTACTGGAGTTCGTCAGGGATGTGTACTTGCCCCCACACTTTTCAACACTTGTATGGACTGGATTTTTGGGAGGATGACGGAGAGATCAAGTTGCGGTGCATCGTTTGGCAATGTCAAGATCTCGGACCTTGATTTTGCAGATGATGCAGTCATCTTTGCGGAGACTTTAGACATCCTCTTGGGGGCCCTCGAGGTGCTGAATGAGGAGTCGGAGCCGTTGGGATTACGGATTTCTTGGGTCAAAACAAAGATCCAGGCTTTCGGTGACATCTTGGATGCTGCTGTCCTGTCTGTGTCTGTTTGTGGTGAGGATGTTGAGGTCGTGGATAGATTCACTTACCTTGGCAGTGATATTCATGTCTCCGCAGGTTGTGAGCCGGAGGTCAATAGACGTCTGGGTCGGGCCTGGGGAGTCATGGATTCACTGGATCATGGGGTGTGGCGCTGCCGGTACCTGTGCGGGAGGACGAAAGTCCGAGTCTTCAGGTCCTTGGTACTTCCAGTCTTGCTCTATGGGTGCGAGACTTGGACTTTGACCAAGGATCTGAGACGGAGACTTAATTCCTTTGGTACCAGGTCTCTTCGGAGAATCCTTGGCTATCGCTGGTCGGATTTTGTGTCCAACGAGCGGTTGCTGAGAGAGACTCGGATGAGATTTGTTACCTGCATAGTCCGTGAGCGTCAGCTGCGGCTGTATGGACATGTGGCTCGTTTTCCTGACGCTGATCCTGCTCACCAGATTCTCTCAGCGAGGGAGTCTCATGAGTGGAGGAGGCCAGTGGGCCGACCACGTGCCTCATGGTTGCAGCAGGTTGACCATCATCTCAAGGAGATGGGGATGGGCCTGGCATCTGCCTGGGGGATGGCCAGACGGAGGCCCCTGGAGTACCGGCGGAAAGTGGACGCAGCGACGCGCTGTTCTGGCACATGCTCCCATACCTGACCCCTGTATCGTTTTTGGCTCCATCTCTCGATGATGAAGAATCGCTTGGAAAAATAAAAATAAAAATTGTCGGATCAGGATTTTCACCAAAATCGAATCGATTTCGTCCTTGTACCAATGTACCTGTCCACCAAGTTTCCTCCGAACCCATAACCTTTTGAGATATTGTGCTCACAGACAGACAGACACCTGAAAACGTGATGCACGGCTGTCGACTTTATGTGGCGGAGGGAACAAAAGTAGAAAGTGAAAGGATGAAGTTGCAAAATATGCAACTACGAGCAAGAAAATAAAATGCGTGAAAGAAACAAAGGTCGGTAAAGGTCGATGCGTTTGCAGCACCTGCATGCCACTTGCTTTTAAAATGAGTCAATAACCACTCACAAGGAATGGAGAGAGACAGAGACACAGAGAGAGACACTTAGAATTAGAATTGCCATTGATCCCGGCCAAAAGATCAGGCGTTCCACGGTCACGTGATACACAGATACCGCATGTTGCTGAAAGTCTGATGGTGCGTGAAGGCATCATTCGATCTTGCCCACAGTCCCTTAGATTTGTGTCACTTCATTTATCCTTTTATTGAACTCGAAATTTTGTTTCCGAAACATACCTGGCTGAGTCGGTGTATCTCTACAATTGGAATGCTCGTCGGTGAATGTTTTTATTTTTGGTTTCTTTTTTTTTTTTTTTTTGCCTTGAAAACAACCTGCAAACCTAACTTGACAAACCGGCAAGGAAGGTGGTGGAGTTTTTCGGTGGTTTTGTCAAAGTCCGACCAAAAACAACCCACAGCTCCCTTTCCTTGTAGGTCCCTCCAGACCACGAGAAGCAGTGCCCAGCAGAACCTCAGGAGGGTGCACTTGATTAGAACGCTCAGGCAGCACGATACGGGCAACGCCAGGTGATCCAGCTGTGACCTGCCGTTGTTGATGGGACAGGAACTGCCGTGTGTTCAGGCTGGTTTATGGCAATCGCTGTATAATCCCAAGATTTTTTTTTCTGGCTTTCCTTGTGCTGCCTTCTAACCGTCGTCAGTTTGTTTGCCACTCTTTGTCTCGTGGAAATGGACTTTAGCTTGTTCTTTTTCTCCTGAGCAATACCTACCTGCTGTCCTCCATGTGTTCCACTCCCATTCTTCTGTCCTTATCATCCCTAAGCTTTCTCTCCTTCATCCTTCACTCCTTTCCCATTTCCATGTTTTGCAGAAGTGCCCCCCTCTCCTCTTGTTTTATCCTTTCCTCACCCCTGCCCCCCCCCCGTTCTTGTCCTCTAAAACCACGTTTCATAATCCACATTGTTCTCTTGACTTCTTCCTCAAACCCTCATCCGATCTCACATCTGCAAGGGTGGATCAAGGTTGGCGTGGACTTCTTGTAGAGTGTCTCAAAACATAATAGTTAGGTGCTGGGATGACACAGTGTACCTTGAGCAAGAAGCGACATCAACAGTGGTCAGAGCATTCCAGGTAAAACCAAGATGGTGACAAATGGTCACATGTGCTGTGTGGAACAGAGGTGTATCGTCGAGCTCAATGTGAAGGAGAACGTCAAACGAACTGAAATTCACTGCAGACCTTCAGCACAATTGCGGATGCACGGTGTGGCGAGTTAAAAAAAAAAAATCAGCAATTTTGCGAGCGGTCTTGAGTATTGTCACGTGCAGCCAACTGCCGTCACTTGAGCAGACATTTTAACGTGTTGAACGACGAATTGTGGAGAATCGCCGGATTGTGAACTTGCAGAAGAATTGGATGTCTGTTGCAAGTGTGAAAACATTCATTCATATAATGGCACAAAATTGAATATGGTGCGTGCCATTTGGGTAACAGAGGACCTCGTGTGGCCGTTGCAAAAAAAAAAAAAAGAGACTGGAACACTACCAGAGGGAGGGAAGTGATTGATCGGAGAATTTTATGACTTGTGATTCGACCACGGTTCACGCTGGATTGCGTCAAACAGAAAGGGTGGACACATTCGTCGTCACCAAATTCGAAGTTCTGACTTCACCCTAAAAGCTTGTATGGCTGTTGTGTTTAGACGTCATTATAGTTTAATCGATTTGACGTTTATTGAAGTTGCAAAAAAAAAACAAAAAAACAGAGAATCGGTGGACACTACACCAGTAACCAGTTGTACAATCGAGTGAGACCAGCAGTGGGACCCTGGTGCCATCTCATGGCATAACTTTAGCCATGATAATGATTAATTATCCTTGCAGTGCAAATGTTCCCACCACTACTCTTGTATGGACGGGTGGGAAGTCTAAATCGTCCCTCAAACTGGACCCACACTCGTCACACTGAATTTTTTTTTTCTTCTTTTTTTTTAATCTCCTTTTGATTACTCGAACGTCTCACTGGCATCGATATTTTTCTCGAACAAAAAGTCCACTTCAACCTTGAACCGCCCACATTTACGTCTTCTCACTTCTTTAATTCGATACTCACCCGGCTTTAAACTAATTTAACGTATTTTGCTTCATCCATGCCTTATTGTTTTCCATGATTGTCCGTCCCTCAATCTACAGGATCGTTCTAATCAGTGCCAAACGATCCTTCTGCACCGTGTTCTCTGTGCTGCCTTATCGTGACCATCCAACTTATGGGTATGTACAAAGTTGCTTTTGTTCCACTTTTCTTTTACAATGTTGCCAATGTTGCTTTTGTTCCTGCGTTGTGGTTGCCAATGATGCCTGACTCAGTGGTGTAATGGTTAGAGTGTCCGCTCTGAGTCTGGGAGGTGGGCGGTTCAAACCCCAGCCGAGTCGTATCAGATACTCTAAAAATGGTACGTGCTGCTTCCGCGCTTGACACCCAGCATTTAAAAATGATTCAACACTGACAAATGACCATAGGTTGGCAACCATGATGCAAGCTTCGATGGGCCTAGTGGCCACACCCCTGTGTTGAAGTTCCTTGCAAAGGAACTCGTCTTATTAGCTCACCTGGAACATAATTCAGGTGAGCTTATGGGATGGCATGTCGTCCGTCCGTCTGTAAACACTTGCAACTTCTCTGAAACTGCCAATGGGATTGTGACTAAACTTGGCTAAAATGATCATTGGTGTAGTGGAACTCAAGTTTTTTTTTTTGTTTTTTTTCATGGCATCCTCCCCCTCCACCTATAAATCGATCATCATAAGGTTTAAAGGTCCCAAAAGTACTTGAATTTCGATCAAGTTTGACCGCCATTTTGGCTTACAGGAAAATCTTTAACAATCTTCCTTTTGTCAAACCGCTTAACTGATCAATGTGAAACTTCAACATTGTGATCAACTTCTCATGGGAAATATAGTCCGTTCACAATGATGTCATCAGTCATGTGGTATGGCAGCCACATTGGATCAAAGGAAAACCTTCAAAATTCATCTTCTCTAAAAACGTTTAACCGATCAATATGAAACTTAAAACCAGTGATCGATTACCAATGGAAATGTTTGATCTCAGCAACTGCATGATGGACACAAAGTCCGACCAGCGATAGACAAGGATTCCCCGAAGAGACCTAGTACCAAAGGAATGAAGTGTCCATCTCAGATCCCTGGTAAGACTCCAAGTCTCACATCTATAGAGCAAAACTGGAAGCACCAAGGACCTGAAGACTCAGACTTTCATCCTCCCGCGCAGATACCGGCAGCGCAACACCCCATGATCCAATGAATCCATGACTCCCCATGCCCGACCGATATGTCTATTGCCCTCTGGCTCACAGCCAGCAGAGACATCAGTATCACTGCCAAGGTAAGTGAATCTCTCCGTGACCTCAACATCCTCACCACAAACAGGTACAGACGAGATAGCAGCATCCAAGATATCATTGAAAGCCTGGCTCTTAGTTTTGACACAGGAAACTCATAATCCCAGCAGCTCCGACTCCTCATTCAGCACCTCGAGGGCCCCCAAAAAGATATCCAGAGTCTCCGCAAAGATGACTGCATCATCTGCGAAATCAAGGTCAGAGATCTTGACATTCCCAAACAAGGCACCGCAGCTTGATTTCTCCAACATCCTCCCCAGAATCCAGTCCATACAAGTGCTGAAAAGTGTGGGGGCCAGTACACACCCTTGACAAACTCCCGTTCTGACTGGAAATATGTCGGAGATTATATCACCACATCTCACAGCACTCTCAGTACCAGAGTATAGTTCAGACATCAGATTGATCAGTTTTGGTGGCACCACACGAAGAGTAAGAATCCTCAGAGGGCATCCCAATTCACTGAATCGAACGCTTTACAGAGATCAACATAGGCTGCAAGCAGCCCCTGCCGAAACTCTCGTCTGCATTCGGTGAGGACCCGAAGAGCAAGGATACGGTCAATAGTTGACCTCTTTGGTGTAAAGCCTGACTGCTTTGGATGCTGGTACTTAAGTAGACGTTGGCAAACCCCATCAATAATTATCCAAGCAAAGACCATCCCGACACTGAGAGCAACGTCCACCCTTGGTGCACGTTCAGTTTTACGCCTCGGCTCCCTGAACAGCTCAGCTCTGCCTTTCAGCCTGACGCTGCGACTGGTCAGTGGTATCCAGTGTCCCTTGAGAGACAAAATTATTCTTCGCCCTATGGTGAGTTCAAAGACACCCACCAGCAACATCACAGATGGTGGCCTTGAAGGCACTCCACAACTCTTCAGGATTCCCCAAAGCACCCAGACTCCCCAAATCTCCACTCAGCCTGTTCGCAAACTCCTCAGCTACTCTCTCGTCCTTGAGTTTGCCAACATCCAGCCTAGGCTGGGATGGTACCATTCTCCTGGATTTGAGCTGCAACTTCAGAGCTGCTACAACAAGCCGGTGGTCAGTATTGAGGAACTGAGCACACTTGTAGACCCTGCTGTTCTGGATTATCCTCCAGCGACCATTAATGAATCCATGGTAAGTCTCCTTTGCCACACCACCAGCGTTGGGATACCTAGTCCAGCAATTGGCCTGTGGGCGCTGAAACCATGTACCAGCCACTGGAAGTCCATGACTTCTTTCACAAAGTCAAGGAACTCGGTGCCATTCCGATTTACAGTTCCAGACCCATCGGGACCAACATACGTCTCATAACCATCCCTATCAGTTCCAGTGGATGCATTGAAATCCCCAAAACTCGAAGAATATCTCGCTTGGGGCACTGATCAACCACAAACTCGAGCTTGGCATGGAATGCGTTCTTCACGGTGAGATCACTCGCCTCATTCGGAGCATAAACAGAGACCTGGGAAATGACACCCAAGGAGTGACGAATCCTTAATCTCATAATGCGCTCGTTGACCGGTGTTACCTCAATTATCATTGGACTTAGCTTATTGGACACAGCCACAGCAACTCCTTTGGCATAGTAAGCATCAGAGTGACGAGACCAATAATGGGTGTAACCACCCACCATGATCTCGTCACAATCTGGTCTCCGAACCTCAGAGAGTGCTGCAATACTGATGTCCAAATGCTTGAGCTCAGATGATAAAGACAGGTGATCATCCTCTCTTAGAGATAGGACATTCGAGGCACTCACCCGAAGGGACCGCCTCAGGTTATCCCAAGGAGACCGCCGTCTGGTTGATGATACCTCAGCACCACCCTGACACACACCACTGTAATTTGACCCTGGAGATTTACCCCATGGTTTTCCTCCTATAATAAAGGAATGGGGGTCGGTCCCTAAGGCTTTGCTCCAATCCCATCATCCAGTGAGCTGTCCTGTGAAGGGCAGCAGCATCGTTGGTATTGCCACGGAGTGGGTTTTCAGATTTCCTTACATTTGTGGGTTTTGCGGAATGTAGTGTTTTACGGTGGCCGGAGTGCAAATCCTGCTACCAACCTCCTAAAAAGAAAAAGAAAAAGAAACCCACTTGCAAGCGGACATCCGCAGACACAGTTGGACACTAGAAATGGATGGCTGTTGTCTCACAAAGGAGCTCCTCCGTCCTTTGACAGTTTTTTGTTTTTATTCCTGCTGGGTGTCCATATCATACACCCTCCTCACCAAGAAACCTGGTAGGGGAGACTGTTTGGTCGCCGACAACCTGACCATGAAACACGTTAGTGCAGGTTTACATGACACCTGTAGCAAGTTACAGAGCTAATCTGGCTTTACCTGACAATAATAATGTTATTGTCAGGTCATCAGAAATAATAATAAAGACCTGACAATCGTAATAATAATAATGCTTATCTGAGTTGACGGCAGGGAGTGGCACGATTGTGAACATGTCACTACGACCTGACCTAACATGTATTATAAATCCTTCTGTCACTCCACTTTTTGGCAACCAGCTCGGTGAGATGCAGGACCATTGGTTGTCTTTTTTCCTTGAAAAAAAAATCAAAAATGTAAATCCCAAAAAGCCAAACTCAATTATTGCTCCACAGTTTCCACCACAATAGTTTCCTTGAGTCTGGCACGCAGCTTTCATCAGGATTTTTTTGTGATTAATTTGTCCCTCCTGTGTTTGGTAGGGAGATAAAGGGGGAAGGTGGACGGCAGCGCCATCCGTCCAGCTGTACGCCGTCCGCTCGAGATATTGTGGCCGGGTTGGAAGGAGTAGACGTCGGAGCTGACGGGAAGGTAAGTGGGTGGCTTTAAAAATGCAGTGTCCGTCAGTTAATAAACTTTGGTTTGTGGTACCTTGCTCTATTGTTTTACCTTTCTTGAACATTCCACGCACTCAGAATGTTTTCTTTATGATCTCCCACTTTTTTGATGGATCTCTCATGATCCATCTTGTTTCACCTCCATGCTGTGAATACTTGTGTCTGACCGGTCTTGCTCTTGTTTCCAGTCCCTCAAACAACCTGCTGTGTCATCTCCCCACCAGTTCCTAATCATTACTCTTGTTCACCTCCATTCAAAAGTTTTTGTTTGTTAACTTTTCACCCTCATTAACGTAGTGCTTCACTCGTATGTAACCTCCATTTCACTTTGATACTCCTTTATTAAAAATGGTAACATTTATTTATTTTTCCAACATTAATCATCTGTTTTTTTAAGCTCATTTATTAAGCCTCCCCCTATAGGATAACGGGAGGCTTTTAGCTGTTGTTGGGTTTGTTTCTGCAATTGGTGCCCCCAATTTGTCATGGTACCTCAGTTTTTTGTAGACCCTGCGGAGTACTAAACCACCATTTAGGTTTTTTTTTTTTAATCTTTTTCTTCTTCTTCTTTCTTCTTTTCCAATTGTATCTCGGAGCCAGCTGGCACTTTCGGAATGAAATTTTGCATCAATAATGGGAATACAAAGTATGTGGGGTTGCCATTTTTAAGATCATGACCAAATTATAGACATTTTCACATTGTTTACCATAACTCGTCAAAGCTTTGTTTGATTGGAGCGAAATTTCCCTTTATACATAGCCAAGAGTAAGGCACACTTACACAAAATTTACAACATACCCTTCCGGGTTAAAGGTCAATGTGTTATACCCCAAGGAGTTCTAAACCAGAATTTGTGGGTATTTTTACCCCCCTTCCCTTTTTACCACTCAGCCCAATTGGGCTAAGGGGTATTGTCATCGTAGGCGTTGTCCGGGCGTCTGCCAACTTTTGGTTTCTGTCAATTTCGAGGAGAACGCCTTGTCCGATTAAATCCATTTTTGCAGTGTGTGTTGGGGCTGGGTAGAGGAAGGTTCCTTTCGATAATATATTTAGTGCGATGCGATATCCAATATGGCTGCTAGGGCAGCCATCTTGAATCTGGTTTCCGGACAATAACTTGAGAACGGCTTGACAGATTGATTTTATTTTCATAGGGGTATAATGGGGTTGGTTAGAGGAAGGTTCCTTTCGATATTCAGCACATTCCGATATCCAATATGGCGGCTCAGGCAGCCATCTTGAATTTGGCGAGCGTCTGGGCGTCTGTCAACTTTTGGTTTCCGTCAATTTCGAGGAGAACGCCTTGTCCGATTAAATCCATTTTTGCTCGGTGTGTTGGGGTTGAGTAGAGGAAGGTTCCTTTCGAAAATGGGCATGCTGCGATTTTCAATGTGGCCTCCATGGCAGCCATCTTGAAATTGGTTTCCGTCGATTTCGAGGAGAACGCCTTGTCCGATAAAATCCATTTTTGCAGTGTGTTGGGGCTGGGTAGAGGAAGGTTCCTTTCGATATTCAGTGCGATGCGATATCCAATATAGCAGCTAGGGCAGCCATCTTGAATTTGGTTTCCGGACAATAACTTGAGAACGGCTTGACTTGTTGATTACATTTTTGTGTGATATAATGAGGGTGTTTAGAGGAAGGTTCCTTTCGATATACAGCACATTCCGATATCCAATATGGCGGCTCGGGCAGCCATCTTGAATTTGGCGAGTGTCTGGGCGTCTGTCAACTTTTGGTTTCCGTCAATTTCGAGGAGAACGCCTTGTCCGATTAAATCCATTTTTGCTCGGTGTGTTGGGGCTGGGTAGAGGAAGGTTCCTTTCGATATTCAGTGCGATGCGATATCCAATATAGCAGCTAGGGCAGCCATCTTGAATTTGGTTTCCGGACAATAACTTGAGAACGGCTTGACTTGTTGATTACATTTTTGTGTGATATAATGGGGGTGTTTAGAGGAAGGTTCCTTTCGATATTCAGCGCAATCCGATATCCAATATGGCGGCTAGAGCAGCCATCTTGAATTTGGTTTCCGGACAATAACTTGAGAACGGCTTCACACATTGATTTTATTCTGGCGAGGTATAATGGGGTTGAATAGAGGAAGGTTCCTTTCCAAAATGGGTATGCTGCGATTTTCACTGTGGCCGCCCCGGCAGCCATCTTGAAATTGGTTTCCGTCAATTTTGAGGAGAACGCCTTGTCCGATTAAATCCATTTTTGCAGTGTGTGTTGGGGCTGGGTAGAGGAAGGTTCCTTTCGATAATATATTTAGTGCGATGCGATATCCAATATGGCTGCTAGGGCAGCCATCTTGAATCTGGTTTCCGGACAATAACTTGAGAACGGCTTGACAGATTGATTTTATTTTCATAGGGGTATAATGGGGTTGGTTAGAGGAAGGTTCCTTTCGATATACAGCACATTCCGATATCCAATATGGCGGCTCGGGCAGCCATCTTGAATTTGGCGAGTGTCTGGGCGTCTGTCAACTTTTGGTTTCCGTCAATTTCGAGGAGAACGCCTTGTCCGATTAAATCCATTTTTGCTCGGTGTGTTGGGGCTGGGTAGAGGAAGGTTCCTTTCGATATTCAGTGCGATGCGATATCCAATATAGCAGCTAGGGCAGCCATCTTGAATTTGGTTTCCGGACAATAACTTGAGAACGGCTTGACTTGTTGATTACATTTTTGTGTGATATAATGGGGGTGTTTAGAGGAAGGTTCCTTTCGATATTCAGCGCAATCCGATATCCAATATGGCGGCTAGAGCAGCCATCTTGAATTTGGTTTCCGGACAATAACTTGAGAACGGCTTCACACATTGATTTTATTCTGGCGAGGTATAATGGGGTTGAATAGAGGAAGGTTCCTTTCCAAAATGGGTATGCTGCGATTTTCACTGTGGCCGCCCCGGCAGCCATCTTGAAATTGGTTTCCGTCAATTTTGAGGAGAACGCCTTGTCCGATTAAATCCATTTTTGCAGGGTGTGTTGGGGTTGAGTAGAGGAAGGTTCCTTTTGAAAATGGGCGTGCTGCGATTTTCAATATGGCCACCATCTTGAAATTGGTTTGCGTCAAGGGGCTGAGGGGTTATGCCCGCTTTGCGGTGCTATTTGTTTTTTCTGTCAACAAAGATTAGTTTGTCTTGCACACTGCTGGTACAGTTCTTTGGTAGCCATCTCCCATTGTATGTATGCATGGGGGTATGTTGTAAAACTCATCTTTTTTTCTTTTTCTTTTTTTTTTTTAATTAGTAATTCTTTCTGGTTGATTAGTATTATATCCTTGACCGACTTTTCTCGGATTGTGACCTAATTAACAAAAACACATTTTCGATCATAACTTGAAAAATTTTCCTCCGAATTTCATGATGTTGAGTATTTTGGATAGGTTGCACATAGGGACACATTTTCTTTACTTTACACTCTATCCCTAAATCGTCAAGGTTGAGATTATGTGGCGGTCCGAACAATACGCGGCCATTATTGGATCTTGGGAGCTGGGAGAGGCTTTTCTGCCTTTCCGGGAGATTGCTTTGTGATCCCAGATATCTCGTTTTTATACTTTCGCAAGCATGAAACAAGTGTTCACGTATTGCCAAACAGTGAAAGGTATTAACACCCTGATTCGACCGTCTGTGAGCAGCATCCTTCGATTGCATTGAAAAAGTGCACCTTGTAAAGGGCTCAAAGCACTGAGGTTTCGTTGTGCCAGGTCTGGGTCATAAGTACAGTCCATCCAGTCTTTCTGATGATGTTTGACATCCTGAAGCTCATGGGAGTCGGGTGTTGTCATGGTATTGGAGAACGTCTGCGTGTTAGTGTTACGGCACATTGTCCAAATGTTTGACTTTAGATTCTTTACTGTTTTGATTAATAATGCTTAACCGAGTCTCCAAGATGTAAAGCAGGCTGCACCATCACATGATATGTTTTGATGACCGGGATCCAAACAACAATAATAATCTATCTATAATTCCAGCAGTGTGTGTGTGTGTGTGTGTGTGTGTGTGTGTGTGTGTGTGTGTGTGTGTGTGTGACCGCTGTTTCTCGACAACCGCTAGTCCGATCTAATTGAAACTTGCCAGGTATATTGCTGGGGACCTGAGGATGTGCCTTTTCAAGGTTTGATATTAATCGGACAAGTGCTTCCCAAGTTATGGCCATTTATTTACCAAACCAATGACAAGACACGTTGCATGGGCGTGGCCGATGGGGAAAGGGAAGCTCAGCCGCGTTCCCCATTACAGGTTACAACGTACGGGCTTCTGGATAATGATGACTTCGTGTATTCTAATAATTTCTCGATTTCTTATGCGCATTTATAGATAAACACAATGCCGCAAGTTGTGATTGTTTTCATATGAGACGGTGCAGAAATTTCGGTAACATCAGAGTGCTGTTGTGCTCCGAACCAGGAAGTAATTTTTTTTCTCTTCTCTTCTCTTTTTGTTTTTCCTTGCGATGACATTGCGAAAAGGTAAAATACGTTGACGCTAATTGAATAATTGGCCATTAAAATCTAAATTGCGAATCATCGTAACTGTGATATGTGAACTTCCGCGCCACGCACGTACGGGCACGCGAGAGCGAAGAAACGGCCTGTGTGGTTGTTTGTTGCTCGCGGTTGGAATATTTTTTTTTTTTTTTTTTTTTTTACAGGCACGTACTAGTAATAATAATAATAAAACGATATCTTTTAATGCTTCATCTTCCTCTTTCATACATGTGGTACTCTTTACGATATCATAATGCACTACCCTTCTACTATTTAAACAGACTGCTCTCAATTCGACCTCTCCTTCATACCTTGCCTAAAAAATGCAACTGTTGCAGCGTTTCTTCTCTCCATTCTCTGAATTCGCCTTTATTGCATCCATCAAGAAACGTGCTGAATCGCATCTCTGACGTAAAACTTAAAAAAAAAACCCAGTTTGCTATGAATGTTCGCTTTCTATCAACCACTCTTTTTTTCCAATTTCAGTGCCAACTCACCCCTCACTCTCAAAGCAACCATCACACTCTTCTCCCTCCAAGCCTTCCTCTCACCTCTCTCAAAAACTCCCCCCTCACTTTTCTCCCACCATTTACCCCCTCACACATCCTTTTCAAAGTTGCCCCCCCTCTCATCCACAAAGCTGCCTCCTTCCACTGCCCTCTCACCTCCATCTCTTCACTCTACCTCCTCAAATCCTCAACTGCCTTCTTCCCCTCTCTTCTCTGCCCTCTCACCCAACACCACAGAGCCTTTTCTCCTCCTCATCCAGCTCCCTCCCGTAGCTATTCTGCAATCCCCCACACTCTTTCAACAACCCTCCTTACCTCCCCCCTCGTCCTTTGTCCAACCTCCCCATCCCCTCCCTCCCCTGCACCCAAAGCCTCCTCCCCTCCCTCTTCATTAACAGTGTGGACCTCAAATATCCGGGGCCTTCGCTCTAACCTTTCAGATCTTTCCCTACAGGTTGCCACTGACAAACCAGACATAATCTGCCTCACAGAAACTTTCCTCCCCCAAGACGTGTCTGACTCCCAAGTATCTCTCCCTGGTTACTCCCTCCTCCGGTATGACAGACCTGAGCCTCGTCCTGATGGAGGAGTTGCTCTCTTCATCAAAGGCTCCATTCCTCACTCTCCATGCACTGCCTTCACTCCCCCACACCCCCAGGAATACCGCTGGCTATGGCTTCCCTCCACTCCCACCTCATGTTTATATGTGTACTGTACCGTCCACCTAACAGTGATGACTCCATCTTCACCTCACTATCCGAAAACATGGACCAACTTCTATCTTCTCATCCAAACTCTCTATTTCTCATATGTGGCGACTTCAATTGTCATCATGCCAGTTGGCTCAGTGTGGGTACCTCTCTCACCTGTCATGGCACCTCAGCAAAAGCTTTCTGCGACTCATTGGGACTGACTCAATTGGTCAACTTCCCTACCCGGATCTCAACCAATGGTACTCCATCTCTTCTGGATCTGATTTTGACAAATTTCCCTGACAATATCGAATCGAATCAAATCTGTTTCTAGTGTATTTTCCCCCTCCATCCCCTCCCTTACCTCAAATGGCAGCACTGCTGATACCGCACCTGAAAAGGCTGAATGCCTAAACTTGGTGTTTGCAACTAAATCTTGTGTCCAAAACGCATCACTTTCTCTACCCACCTGACCCAGTCACACCCATCTGTCCCTGGACTCTGTGTCCTTTTCTCCTGACAAGGTGGAGAGCTTGCTGTCAAACCTCGACTCAGATTCTGCAACCGGTCCAGACGGCATCAGCCCACGTGTCCCAAAAACCTGCTCTTCTGCTATTGCTCACCCTCTTTCTGTTCTATTCACCCTCTCACTTGCTCAAGATCATCTGCCATCTGCTTGGAAATCAGCAAACATTACTGCACTGCATAAAAAAGGTACAAAAACAGATCCCTGCAACTACATACAGACCAATCAGCCTTCTCCCAATCATCAGCAAGGTTATGGAATCCATCATCGCTTCAGACATTAAATCCTTCCTCTTCTCCAATGGCCTGATTTCCGATCATCAATTTGGTTTCAGACCAGGGCACTCTACCCTGGATATGCTGCTTCTGTTCTCCCAACAATGCATGGAGGTCCTCAATGCCAGACAGGAAATCCGAGCCGTATCCCTGGACATATCACGTGCTTTTGACACCGTCTGCCACCCTGCCCTGTTCACCAAACTCTCTTCCTAAAGTATCCAAGGCCATCTCCACTCATGGCTGGCAGACTTCCTCTCCTGTCGCAGTCAACGTGTGGTCATAAATGGAGTCCTTTCATCCCCTCTTCCTGTCCAGGCTGGAGTTCCTCAAGGTAGCGTTCTGGGCCCTGTTCTTTTTCTGGTTTTCATCAATGATATCTCCGACTCTGGAGAATCCTCTATATCTCTTTGCTGATGACTCCACCCTCTGCCGTACCATCGGTCATCCCTCAGACCAGCAAGCAGCAGCTTCTTCGCTCACTGCAGATCTGGATAAAATCACAAACTGGTCCAACACGTGGAACATGTCTTTCAATCCGGACAAATCTCACACTCACTGTCTCTCCGAAAGGACCATTCAGAACCCCCCCCCCACCCCCCATCCACTTTCTCAACAATCCTCTGGAAGAAGTTCTTTCTTTCAAGCTTCTGGGTCTCACTATCTGCCATGACCTTTACTGGGAAAGCCACATTTCAAACCTCGCCTCCAAAGCCAGTCGCCGACTGGGAATCCTCCGTCGTACAAAGTCCTTCCTCGGCCCTCTTGAGCTCCTGACCACTTACAAAGCTTTAGTCCACCGCCTGTTGGAGTACTGCTCTCCCCTCTGGGCTGGTGCTCCTACCTCCCACCTTTCTCGGCTTCACGCTGTGGAAACCAAGGCATTTCAGATCATTGGCATCTCCCGCAATGAGGCTGAGTCTTTGGGCCTCTCACTGCAGGCTGGTAAGTGGTCTTTCTGTCTTCTACCGACTCCTCTCCAGCCTCCCCCCCCCTGCTCTCCCTGCGATTTGTCCCCACCACATTTCCGCAGGGCGCTCAAGGTCCGCCAACAACCCCCTTCTGGTAAAACTACCAAAATCACGAATCACTGCTCACCTTCACTCTTTCATTCCTCTTTTTTTTTCCCGCCTTTGGAATAAACTCCCTCACTCTATCCATTCCCATTCTTCCCTCCAGGCCTTCAAAACAGCTGTTCACCACCACCTCTTATCATCCCCCATCCAAATCCTCGATCTTTTCTACCCCCGATAATCCACCCAAGCCCACCTCCTTCAAATTCCCTGCTTTCCTTCCTGAAAGTCCCTGTAATGTCCATCTTGTATACCCCAAGTTTCCCGTCCCATCCCTCTCCCTTCCACAGATCTCCTAATGTCTCTGTTCCCCACTGTTTTGTCCTTCCCACTCCCGCTCCTCTTGTCTCATGCCCCCCTTGCTGTGCGTTGTGTTTTTTTTTTTATTACGGTTTTAATTACGACGATAACTCGTGAACCACTGCAGTGATTTAAACCAAAGTTGGCACAAGTATGTACAGTAATACAAAGATGAACTGATTCAATTTTAGGTTAAACGGGTCAAAGGTCACGGGCCCTTTGAAAAATCATCCTGTTGACCATTACTCCAGTTAGAAGAATCTGATGTCTCTCGTTCTTCTCTCTCGTGTGACCTTGTTTTGCCTCTTATTTATTTATTTATTTATTTATTCACAGGATCTAAGGCTCACAGTGGAACTGCCACACGCACGCTCGCACGCTCGCACGCTCGCACGCTCGCACGCTCTCACTCACTCACT
This sequence comes from Eptatretus burgeri, assembly GCF_056783735.1. Lineage (NCBI taxonomy): Eukaryota > Metazoa > Chordata > Myxini > Myxiniformes > Myxinidae > Eptatretus > Eptatretus burgeri. Next base: position 10,665,776 of record NC_140977.1, on the reverse strand, counting down.
CACTCACTCACACATACACACATACACACATACACACATACACACATACACACATACACACATACACACATACACACATACACACATACACACATACACACATACACACATACACACATACACACATACACACATACACACATACACACATACACACATACACACATACACACATACACACATACACACATACACACATACACACATACACACATACACTCGCACACATGGACAGACAGATGAATGCATGAGACAACACAGGATTGTTAGACGAGACAAACACAGCTACTGAGCTTGGGGGAAGTGCCGTCACTTCTCGGGGCACTCTGGGTACCAGCGACGTCACAGCCTACCTCACCGCACTGGGGCATTTAATGAGGAAAAATTTCCTCCTCCACATGGATGCCAACGTACAATTTATCATGTGACCTTTAATTGCGATCAAATGTAATGGAGGGTTGGCATCGAACACGGGCGCAGGCATCCGTTGACTCGTTCGCGTCAGTTTCTTTATTTTCACAAAGTCATACGTTGAGTTTCCCCAATTTCCTTTCCCTAAATTATTCCCTCACCCCAGAAGCCTTTCGACTTGGAAACCCAATGCAGGTGCGTGTCTTTCCCTCAAACGTCATCTAAATGGCTCGATACCGCAATACCATTGCATCTGAATAAAGTCTCGAGTTCCATCTTCACATCTGAAGGGCTAAGACTTGCAGTCGTGTCACCGTGACATCTTGGAATAACAAGAAAATGATGTGATGACTCGGACTTGGTGTTATGGGTTTGTATGTACCATATATTGGGGCTGGGGGGTGGAAAACGGGTGAAGCAGAGATCTACATATTAGGTATTCATGCAAGTACGCGTTCGGACATAATGGATCTACATACATGAACAAAACGAGGTCGCCGCTCAGACCTATACGAGTGTGCAGAAATTTGTAATTTGTTCAAGGTGCCAGCGATAGCTCACCTATTCTTCGCAAAGGACACCGTGGGATCTTTAATGTCTGCAGACAGGACGCCCAGTTTATCATCCATCCGAGGGACGGTGCACACATTGATGAATCGCCCTGCCTGCGAAGCACCAGGGTAGATGTTCACAGCTGGGTTGGGATTCAATCCCAGGCTAGACAGCTTAGGGGTGATTGTGTGTACCGCTCGGTCATCCTGCCAGCCCGAAGGCATACTTTGTAAACTTAATAATGAAGAAAGCTGTTTGTGTTCTGCTGCATCAACATATTTGTCTCCAACAATCAAGATATTTGTCCTTTTTTACATCCTTGCATTAAATGTGTCCTTCAGCTTAAACTTGTTTTCACAAATTATATTGTAGCTGTCATCGCCCTGCTGATAAAGCTGTGCAGGCGAAAACGTGAAGGCAGGACCTGGTGTTTATCGAAACGTGAAAATCCACATGACCATCACACATTACCCTCATTTGGGTTGTGGATCTTGGTAATACCCTGTGGAGATCTCTCCCACTCCTACCCTCTGGCTACCCAAAACAAAACAAGGGTTTAACCCCCAAAATGAAACTGAAATGGTCTTGCTTTCGTTAAAATAACAAAAGCCACACATTTTTTCAGCATACCTTTCTCGAAGGGTTACAATTGGCTTAGCTTTGGCACTATTGTTTGGATATTTTTTTTCCCCACACACGTGCATAAGGACTCGTACAGTTGCTAAATGAGAGTGGGGAGAAGATTGGTATTGGAGCAGTAGGGAACTGGATGACAGATACATTTTGAGACAACACATGATCGTGGGAAGCTCCAACTTCTCGGAGGGTAAGAGAAGAGCAGCCGTCTGATAAATGTGCTGAGGTGGTTCCAAGGTCCGGAAATGGCGGAGTTAATGGAGTGGGGGGTGATTGAGCATTTATTATTTGTGCAAGTGTCATTAACGAATGAAATAAATAAATACATACATGAAACAAAAACAACACTGAACTTTTAATAAGGTGGAGTCCTGCCTCAGTATATGGATATGCCTGGTATTGACTTATGGTTAGGGTAGTGGGCTTGGGATCCAAGGATCCTGAGTTCAAATCCCACTTAGCTGTTGACTTAATACCAGGTGGGGTTGACTCTGCCTGTCAACCTTCCGAGGTCAGCAAAATGAGTGCCAGCTTGCTGGTATACTGTGTCGGAGTGGAGACCCAATAGCCAAGTAGACTGCTTCGGCAGCACCTATGCTCTGCACAGAGTATGGTCCCAATGTATGGATTGAAGTATATGGATCACATTAGATCTTAGAATGAAGATCTATGCAAAAGTATATCTGTGTGCCGACTGCACACACGTTCAATGACGTATAGACAGATACAATGGCCTCTGCCGTCGCTTCAGGAATGGGGAAGGTGAACAAAATCCCAATTATTCCTCTCTCGCTTGATGTAAAGAGCTCCATTATCTCCCTGCATCTTTCAGATCGATATACAGGACCTATAGGTAAAGAGGAATGGAATGAATCAACGAAGTCTCTTGTTATTAGCCCTTCTCCCCTCCCCCCCCCCCAGCAGTGGGAGACGATGTTTTGTAATCACTACTGTGTCTGTCTGTCTGTGTCAAGACCATAACATTTTTACCATTCGAGCTTTTGTCTCACCAAACCTTTATTTTCAACAAACCAACAAACAAACCTGTCTCAACAAACCTTTTATTTTGATAATTATGGAGAAAATAATTAGAATTGAGTCAAAGTTGTTTAAGGGCAAAGTTGTAACGATAAATAGTCCTTATTAAGCATGGCAACTGCAAAAATTAATTTTCACCTTGGAGACAAGTTCTGGGAATGTGGCTGCTTGGGGGAAAGTTGATTACACGGAGGCCCCCTCCCTGTAAACTGTTTATTTCTCGGCAGGGAAAAAGACCAAAAGTGTTCAGGGCTTCTGCTGTAACTTCTTGTTTTGATAACGTTAATGTTTGAATAAGAAACGTATTACAAACCACATATGACTGCATACATTCTCTCTCTCTCTCTCTCTCTCTCTCTCTCTCTCTCTCTCTCTCTCTCTCTCTCTCTTACTCTCTTACTCTCTCTCTCTCTTACTCTCTTACTCTCTTACTCTCTTACTCTCTTACTCTCTTACTCTCTTACTCTCTTACTCTCTTACTCTCTTACTCTCTTACTCTCTTACTCTCTTACTCTCTTACTTACTCTCTTACTTACTTACTCTCTTACTTACTCTCTTACTCTCTTACTCTCTTACTCTCTTACTCTCTTACTCTCTTACTCTCTTACTCTCTTACTCTCTTACTCTCTTACTCTCTTACTCTCTTACTCTCTTACTCTCTTACTCTCTTACTCTCTTACTCTCTTACTCTCTTACTCTCTTACTCTCTTACTCTCTTACTCTCTTACTCTCTTACTCTCTTACTCTCTTACTCTCTTACTCTCTTACTCTCTTACTCTCTTACTCTCTTACTCTCTTACTCTCTTACTCTCTTACTCTCTTACTCTCTTACTCTCTTACTCTCTTACTCTCTTACTCTCTTACTCTCTTACTCTCTTACTCTCTTACTCTCTTACTCTCTTACTCTCTTACTCTCTTACTCTCTTACTCTCTTACTCTCTTACTCTCTTACTCTCTTACTCTCTTACTCTCTTACTCTCTTACTCTCTTACTCTCTTACTCTCTTACTCTCTTACTCTCTTACTCTCTTACTCTCTTACTCTCTTACTCTCTTCCTCTCTTACTCTCTTACTCTCTTACTCTCTTACTCTCTTACTCTCTTACTCTCTTACTCTCTTACTCTCTTACTCTCTTACTCTCTTACTCTCTTACTCTCTTACTCTCTTACTCTCTTACTCTCTTACTCTCTTACTCTCTTACTCTCTTACTCTCCTACTCTCCTACTCTCTTACTCTCTTACTCTCTTACTCTCTTACTCTCTTACTCTCTTACTCTCTTACTCTCTTACTCTCTTACTCTCTTACTCTCTAACTTACTCTCTTACTCTCTTACTCTCTTACTCTCTTACTCTCTTACTCTCTTACTCTCTTACTCTCTTACTCTCTTACTCTCTTACTCTCTTACTCTCTTACTTACTCTCTTACTCTCTTACTCTCTTACTCTCTTACTCTCTTACTCTCTTACTCTCTTACTATCTTTCTCTCTAACTTACTCTCTTACTCTCTTACTCTCTTACTCTCTTACTCTCTTACTCTCTTACTCTCTTACTCTCTTACTCTCTTACTCTCTTACTCTCTTACTCTCTTACTCTCTTACTCTCTTACTCTCTTACTCTCTTACTCTCTTACTCTCTTACTCTCTTACTCTCTTACTCTCTTACTCTCTTACTCTCTTACTCTCCTACTCTCCTACTCTCCGACTCTCGACTCTCTTACTCTCTTACTCTCTTACTCTCTTACTCTCTTACTTACCGAAGGGTACTGGCTTACTCTCTTACTTACTCTCTTACTCTCTTACTCTCTTACTCTCTTACTCTCTTACTCTCTTACTTACTCTCTTACTTACTCTCTTACTTACTTACTGACTTACTCTTACTCTTACTCTTACTCTTACTCCACTCTCCACTCTCCACTCTCCACTCTCCACTCTCCACTCTCCACTCTCCACTCTCCACTCTCCACTCTCCACTCTCCACTCTCCACTCTCCACTCTTCCTCCCCCCCCACCCCCACTCCCCCACCCCTTCCACTCTTCTGCCCCCTACTCTCGCCTCACTGGCTGGTCCTCCACTCTCACCTCACCTCACCCCTCCTCCTCTCTCACATTCCCTCCACTTGGAAAGAGAGATGAATCTTTTTGACTCGTATCAAATTGAGCCCACCCGTAATGTCCACCTCTTAGGATTAGGTAACGGTAACCGATGATAATGGTTATATAATGATAGCGCGCCAAGCACAAGATGCCCCATTTTATCAATCGCTTCCATGTTTCTTTATTTACCATGAGCAAATACAACCAGTTGCTTCATTGATGGGAATATTAAGGATGGGACAGGAGACAGAGACACAGAACGAGACCCCGTCCATCCACAAATATTTGCAACTTCTTATCTGAAACTATACATACGATTTCGATGAAACTTTACCACAACATTCATCACTGCGTATTTACCAAAGTTTGTTCACGGCATTTAAAAAATTGCGGTCTGAAGGGGTCTGTGGAGAGAGTTTACGGGGGGTTGCCCCCCCCCCCCAAAATAAATAAATAAGGTATTTGTTTTCTTCTGAGAAACTACACACAATTCAGATGAAACTTTATCAGAACCTTCATCACCCATGATGTACAAAAGTTTGTTCATAACATTAGAAAAATGAAGCTCTAAATGGGGTGTATGGGGGGGTTGCCCCCCAAAATATCTTCCGGTATTTGCTTTGTTCTCTGAAACGACACGTACAATTCCAATGAAACTTCACTACCATCCATCAAGATCATACTCTCTGCAGAGCGTTGGTGCTGCCGAAGCAGTCTCCTTGGCTCGTGGGCACAATCCTGGACGGGTCGCCACTCAGACACAGGATACCGGCAAGCTGGCACTCATTTTGCCGACCTCAGAAGGATGACAGGCAGAGTCAACCCCACCTGGTATTGATTCACAGCAGAGTGGGATATGAACTCAGGATCCCAGCAATGCAAGCCCACCACCCTAACCATTAAGCCAACGTCAGGTATAAACTTGGCTCCAACCTTCATCATTCATGATGTACCAAAGATTGTTCATGACATAAAATCATTGGGGTCTGAGGGGGGGGGATTGCCCCCCAAAATATGTATTTGCTTTCTACTTTGAAACAACACGCACGATTTCGATGAACCTTGACCACAACTTTTATCACCCGTGATGTACCAAAATTTGTTCACAGCTTTAAGAAAAAAAATCCATCGGTATTTACTTTCTTCTCTGTTACATATTTTGTGGGTCATCCATGCCTACCAATGGTTCCCTGGTTATCTTATCCAGCCGCTACCAGGTGAGTGCCCAGGGGTGTTACCCCTTTATTTTTTAGCAGTCAGCATTGCTGATAAGTTTAATTCCGGAGTTTACATTTTGAAGTTCGGCTGAGGTTCAGAGATTCTGGAGGTTATGGCATGTGCGGAAATGAAATAAAGCCACGAATGCTAGCATCTCCGGCTGTTTGTAAGCATTGCAATGTATCCATCCGTTCGCCGGTTTGATGATCAGGCATTCGATGATGTAAGTGAAGAAAGTGGAAAAAAACAAAAAACCATTGCGGCCTGTTTCCAGTCAAGGCGTTGTCAAGCAGGCCAAAAGAAAAATGCTGACTTAATACCCCATCGAGGGAGAGCGAGGTGTCTGAGGATAGGCATGATAAAGGAGGTAATTAAATAAGGCCGTTAATTATGTTCAAAAGGGGGGTTTTAATTGACCCAAACACCCAATTTTCATTCATGCACTTCCTCGGAGTTCCGTTGGTAGGCAAGCAAAGTTTTGGCCCACGAGGTTTAATGGTTTTAGAGTTATGGAGGAGATACACTGACTGACACACATTAACATTTATCATTACAGATTGAGCTTCAGTGTGTCTGTCCAGGCAATAACTTCTTTTCCAATTCAGCTTTTGTTATCAAATCTTCAACAAACCTTTATTTTGAGAATGTGGAGAACACCAATGAATAAAAAATATATATATATATATTTTTTCTTAAGCTGTTGTTTCAGTCAAGTTCATTTCGAGTACTGCACTGTGCAAAGCAGATGCGGACAGGCTTTCTGTCCGCATTTTGGGATGCTTTCTAGTTTACCGCATTCATTTAATTAATTAATTAAACAAACCAGTAAAATTGACAGATCGGGATTTCTTGCCACTTTATTTTGGAGTTGATATATTCTGTCGTATGACTTCCACTGCATTTCCTTTTTCTAATGCTGGAACCCCGTCCCTCGTGCACAGACTGTTTCTTACGCCCAGCTCCTGTCTCCAGCCTACCTGCCGCCATGCTCGATGCAAACGGGCCCTCGTACACTCCAACGTCTCGCAACGCTCGACATGGGAACCAGGGTGAACCCTCCACTGACAGAAACGGGTTGGTAATTTTCGGGAGAAAGTGTGGGAAAGGCACAAAGAATAGGCGTGTTGAGTGTGACTGTTGGATCATGTGAGGGGCATTGAACAGTTGTGGGATCAAGGTATCCATTGGCATCCAAGAGCCACAGTTTATTGCTTTTTTTTTTAAAACTTGCTTGGATGCGTGTTTCATTTATTCCATTGATTGAAATAATCTGACAAGCCTGGTGTTGGCTAAGGTGGCTGCCTTAAGATCTTTGCGTCTTGAGTTTGAGCCCCCGTCGTGCTGTTAAATCACACCAGGTGGGTTGACTCAACCTGTCTTACTTTCAAAGTCGGCAAAATGAGTACCAGCTTACTGGAAGGGCTGTATCGGCGGCACAGTCACGCTCCTGGCAATGATGCAACCAGCAGCCACGTGCTGCATACAAAATAATAACAACATTTTTAACATTGCTTGTTGTTTGAGAGTATATTTGGGAAATTTGCTGTATTGTACAATCGTTGATCTTACTGAAATTTAGCATCAAGGTGTCTTCAAATTGTTATACAAGTAAGGTGTTTACTCCTCTCCTCCATCGATCATCTTCATCATCGACCATGCCCGATGCAGAGCGTTGGTGCTGCCGAAGCAGTTACTCGGCTACATTCCTGGTCGGGTCACCAACTCCGACTCAGGATGTCAGGGCAGGAACTTGTAATTTTTTTTTTCACGGTGTCAGCGATAACTTGCTTACTCCTATCGAAGGGCACCGTTTGTCCACCAACTAATGCCAGTGGACGGGACGCCTGTTTAACGTCCATCCGAGGGATGGCACACACATTGATAAATCACCCTGCCTGTGAAACACCAGGTAGGCTGTTCATAGCGTGTTTGGGATTCCAACCCAGGCTAGACGGTTTACAGGTGAGTGTGCGTACCCCTTGGGCCTCGGCCATTCTGCCAGCCCCACTCCAAATTAAAATCATAAACACTGGGTGGACGTGTTTAGCAAAGGTGTAGCCTGATGGGCAGCTGACGTTTGGCACGGACGCGAGTTGCTTGAAAATGACGGGGTCCTGATGGCTGGTGGATGTGACCAACCCACAAACTCTTGACCAGGTTGAGGCTTATATCCTTGAGTATCTCTGTGCTAAGCTTGTCAAACTATCTCGAGACAGTATTTTTCTCCATTGTACACAAATATTTGGGCTTGTTCAACATCTCAGCAAGGTGGATCACTTGAAACCCCAGCACTGACCATCGACAGTGCAATGGCTGTCATCTAAATGTGGGCTTCTCAATCTGTTCAATGTGGACCTACTCAAACCTATCGCTCTTATGGTAACTGGTGATGAAATGTGCCATCACCATTTGTTGCCTGAAACAAAATTGGGAAAACATTCAATGGAAGCACAACAGATGACTGCCTCCCTGGCAAGATCACAGGCATGATTTTCTGGGATGCCAAGGGAATCGTGCTGGTGACTATATGCCTCACAAAACTACAATTACAGGGTAATATGACTTCGTATTCCTGCAAATATAATGGCAGGCCATCAAGGACAAATGCTGAAGGATGTTGACCAAAGCACCTGTGCACTCTTTATGGACAACGCACCTGTGCACAACACCCATCTTGCAATAACTGCAGCTGGATCACCCTCCGTACATCCTGGACCTGGCTACCAGCGACTACACGATTTTTGGCACTTCAAGTCCCACCTGCATGGCTGCTGTTTCAGACAAAAAAAACTGAATTAAGTAATTACGACATGACTGGAAGAGTAACCTGGAAACCTTTTCTTTTACTGGCACACACAGCTTGAAGGACAAATGGAGCGAGTATCTTGAAGTCTCAGGACACAATATTGAATAATATAAAATTTAGTAACTTGGACGAGTTTCAGTATCTCGTTGATAGAACATTTTGGACCTCCCTCATGTTCTTATTTGGAACATTTATTAAATTATTATCTTGAGAAAGACAAGGTTGTCCTTGAGAGAGACCGAAGACGCAGAGTTAGCATGTCAGTTTCTGGGATTGCACCAACGCCCCCGACCTCATCTTTTTTAAAACTTCCACTTGCTAGGTTGGACTTTAATTGTTTCCGAGTTGTCCGTTCGTCCATCCGGATATTCGTTTACGCGATAACTCAAGAAGCAAATTGTAGAATTTCATCAAACTTGGTAAAAAGGTAAAGTAAGACAGGGCAATTAAGTGATTAGATTTTGGGCCAGATGTGATAAAGGTCAAGGGTCAAAGGTCAAGGTCAAACTCTGAAATTTTACTGTTTACGCCCGAACTCAAATATTGGACAGAATTTCATATTCTGGTCAAATATGTCAAGGGTCAAATATGTCAACACTCAAGTGTTTGCGCGGGAGAGCGGAGGCATACCCATCGACTTCGTGCAGTCGAATTACTCTAGTTTATTATTAATTTTAATTAGTATCATGAACGGAGCAGCAAGCTCATCGACAAACAAAGTTGCATGTGTGATGATAAAATGATCAATAACTTGTTGATGTCACTGGACATAGCTTGGTCTATCAATATTTTGATGGATGACATCGATGGAATGTTCATTGAGATATGCTAATTGCCATGGGAAGCAATGAGAAGCTGAGGTTTCTGCTGTTGACCCTTTGTTGGAGTGAAAAGATTATTGGAATCTCCCAAGATGATGTGGAGTTTATGGGCGTATCACTTTCCCAACGCAAACAGGTCGGTGGTCACTGTCTTCTCCTGCCTCTTTTCTGGTCTTGCACCCTCTGCTGTCTCGGTGCTTCCCCCCAACCCCTCGGGTTTCTGCATAGCTCACACGGTCCACTATCAACCCCCTTCTGGTGAAACTACCTAAATCCAGGATCACTGCTCCACTGCTTACCTCTGCTCATTCGTTCCACTTTTCCCACCTCTTTTTATTTTCTATTTTTATTCCCCCCCCCCCACCTGCCTTCCACATTCTATTCAATCTCATTCTTCCCTCCAGCTCTTCAAGACAGCTGTTCACCACCATCTCACATCGTCCCCAATCCAAAACCATGATCTTTTGTACCCCCGTCAACCCTCACACCACTCCCACCTCCTCATGCCCACCTCTTTCCTAATTTCCAATTTTTCCTTCCTGAGAGTTTGCATCTGTATTCATCTTGTCCGTCCCATGTGTCCTCCTCTACCCTTTATTCCTTGCCACATCCCCTTATTCGTCCAAGTCTCCCTCTTTTATCCTCCAACCCTGCTGTTGGTGCCACCCCATCCCCCGTCTACTGTTCCTTTTGTTCTGTTGCCTCCTTATCCATTCGGTGTTGTGGCTTTTCCACGAGTCTCGACTTTATATACAAAAAATATAGAAAAAAAACCAAGAGGGAGGTGGGATGGGGGCGAGGGTCTATTATCAGATGGGAGTGAGTTCGAGGTTGTGTGTGTGTGTGTGTGTGTGTGTGTGTGTGTGTGTGTGTGTGTGTGTGTGTGTGTGTGTGTGTGTGTGTGTGTGTGTGTGTGTGTGTGTGTGTGTGTGTGTGTGTGTGTGTGTGTGTGTGTGTCAGAGTGGGGTGGTCAAAGAGCACCTGGGGTGAGAATGACTGATTGAGAAGGAGGGTCAAGATTTATGGGTTAAAAGTCGAGGGGATTGGAGCTGCTTATCTCGATCAACGTCCTTTGTTCTTGTGCAGCGCGCAAATCAACACTGGCCTTCATGAACAAGACGAGTTCTTCCTTCTACCAATCTATTAGTTTATTCTGAAATGATTATATCACATCCTTTAACCCGTCTTGCTAACAGAACTCGGTCATAGGGTGTTTGTTTTCCTATATCGTACAAACATTTTACAGTTTCGCACCTTCAGGTGTTGTTGTCGGACGTCTTACAGGTGCAGGGTTGCTGGAGGGTCTGGAACCCGGAGAATACGACCCTACCCTCCTCGATAACCCCCAGTGGTTGAGCGGTCGTCATAAGCGTGTTCTGCTGTTCCCGTCATATATGGTACTTATACGGCACCGGTGGTTACTTGTCACGCGTTTGCGATGTGTGGAACGGCTGGACGTGTGCACCTGTCCGCAGTGCCTTAAGTGTTTAACTTCACAGACCACGGTGGTCGAATACGTCCGCCCAGCTGACTTGAAGAAGGGGATGAATGAGACTTTCCGAGAAAAGTTCCCTCACATTCACCTGACGCTCAGCAAGATCCGCAGGTACAATACACCTGGAATGGCAGTTAAAGGTAAAATTGTTTTTCTCTCCAGGTTGATGGAAAAAAAAAAAAAAACTTGGTGGGGGGAGGACAATCACCCCACCACACCTTTTCACCACCAACACACCTTTTCAACCAATCATTCTGTAATTAAATATGTTGTGGGGGGAAAAAAGTTGGGTTCAACATAATTTTGGGAGACTCGAAGGAGAGAATGTCGCCTCGGCAACTAGGTTAACCCGTTTGGCATTCCCTTATGAGCACACAACCTCGTGATGATGGAAATCCCTTGAACCATTTGGAGTGTCATTTATCTTCTGATGTTCTTGCAATTTGTGTAAGGGTTGTTTCTTCTGCTGCTTCTTTTTCTTTTTCCTCTTCTTCTGCAGGTAGCATCATTAGCTGAGGGTTTTGCCTCATTAGCGATGAACAATTTTTGTTTCTAAGGATTAACATTTGCTTTTTAGCTCTGGGTATCAGTACAAGTCAAAGTGAGGATCTGCATGCCATTGTAAGAAGTTAATAGTTTTCATCCTGTGAAAGAAACCTTCCTCATACCTTTTATACCCCCACCTTCCCTTTGTTGATCACAATTTGATTCTTACAGCTTGAAACGCGACATGCGGAGGGTCGCCTTGGATGATTGCGGTTTGGAAGAGGCCGCTTTGGCTGCGTCATACGTCCACTTCGAGAAGCTCGTACTGCAGGCTCGCCTGGAGAAGTCCAACCGCAAGCTGGTGGCCGGGGTTTGCCTCCTCCTGGCAGCCAAAACCATGTGCGATCTTCGCCGCACAGAAGTCAAAAACCTGATCGACGTGAGTTCATCGATCGGTAATTTGGCCTTGGCTGCTCTGGGTTCGATTCCTCACCTATCCTATGAACTTTAAGTGGTCATTCAAAGGAAAAGAGTTGCATCACAGTGTGCCATCCCTGGATGGACCATAAGCTCTGCGAGCATTTGTTAGTGGATTTTAAAGATCCCACAGTGTTTTTCGATGAAGAGTAGGCAAGTCGTTGCTGACACTGAACAAATTCCAAATTCCTGCTCCATCTGTCAAATGGGGAGGCAATAGCAAACCACCCAGCATAACCCGTGCCAAGAAACTGTCTCGGCACTACCGACGCTCGGCCTGTCAGCAGGGTGCACCAATAATAAATGGATGACGAATCGAGAAACTGTTTAGAAAAACCATGATGTTTGCAAATTCAAGCTCGACGCCATATTACATCGTTTTGTGAAGTCGATTGCGATGAGCGTCTTGTGTGGAAGAAATCTAACTGTTACCTCGTAGCGGCTTGGTAGTTGGGTGTATCAACCGTCACTGCTTTAACTCACCGGTGGCTGTTTGGAGTGGGGTTAAGACTAATTGTCTCCTATAGGTGACGAAAAGTAAATGGAAAACGCCACTCTTCCATCGCTTATAGTTACACGAGTCTCTGGCCATTAGTGTAGTGGACTACCTGGAGCCCCCTGCGTTTCACCTGTGGGATCACTTGTGCATTACTTGCAAATCTTTCAGCTTGGCTTCTTGCTGCTGATGCTTTTGAGCTCAACCTTCACCTGAGACAGTACAGATGTAGTTCACCTTCAAAATGAAAGATGGAACTAGACAAATGTCAAAACAAAACGAGATAAACCAATTAGAGGAATCAACACAACTCGGAACTGCCAGATATCCATGTTCATCTTGTGCGTCCAAAGAAATGGCTCGACCATGATCCACGGGTTGGATATGTTCTACCATCCGCAGGTAACCAAGTTGGATTTGTTCAATACGCTTTGAGAGCCGATTATAGCGAGCGGATTTCCATCAGGATTTATATAGTGTCGTGTCAAAAGTAACAGGTTGTGTTTTTTGTTTTGGTACATGAAGTTGAATCTTACGAAAGAACTAGAATGAAGACCATAAGACGAGAAAAGAAAAAACATGGTGGAAAGGAGACAAACACCAACAGCAGGATAGAGGGACAAACAGGATACTTGGAGGGAAGAATGTATGCCTGGTGTTGGCTTAATGGTTCGGGTGGTGGGCTTGGGATCCTAGGATCCTGAGTTCAAATCCCACTCAGCTGTTGAATTAATACCAGGCGGGGTTGACTCTGCCTGTCATCCTTCCGAGGTCAGCAAAATGAGTGCCAGCATGCTGGTATACTGTGTCGGAGTGGCGACCCGTCCAGGATTGTACCAGATAGCCAAGGAGACTGCTTAGACAGCACTAACGCTCGGCACAGAGTGTGGTCCCGATGGATGGATGGAGGGAAGAATGGGTGAGGGGAGCTGGAGGAGGACACACGTGGTGGATAAGCTAGATCCAAGCTCACATACAGCAAAAACGAATGGAAAACAAGGAATAGAACAAAAATAACAAGAAGGGCACTCTGACATCGCAACGTCGCCAGATATGCCTCCGCCCACATTATCACATCATTATACATGCTTATACCAAGTTTGATTTAAATCCCTGGACCCAGATTCAAAATCGAATAAATAAGATTCATCGGATGTCCGTCTGTTCGCATTTTTTTTGCAAAGACCGCTAGGCCGACAACCACCAAATTTGGCGCACACAGATCAAGTCCTTCCTGGGGGTTGTCCTAAGTGTATTTTCATCCACAACCTGAGCCTTTAAAGACCCTGAAGAACCATCAGACCTTTTATTCGTTTTTTTTTTTTTTTACATTCTTGGGAGATAAGACCCCTTAAGACCGCGAAGACCCAAATTCCCTGAATTTGGGTCGTAAGACCATTGAATTCCCTGAACACAATTAAGACACTTTAAAACCCCAAAGACCCCTTAGACCCCAAAGACAGTTAAGATTCCGAAGATTCTTGAAGACTCCTAAGACCCCCACAGAGCCGGAAGACTCTTAAGACTTTGAAGACCCTTAAGAACTGTAAGACCCTTGAAGACCCTTTTACCACCTGGTGTTCTGGCTCTTCTGTCCTCTACACAGTTCCCACACCCCATCAGTTCTCCTGTCCCCAATCTGCCTGCCCCATTCCCAGCCCTGCTGGTTCTCCTGCTTCTCTCACTTCTCAGTACCCCCCACCCCAACTACCCCCCCCACTACTTCCCACCCATGCCCAGGCAACGCCGGGTAACCCTGCTTGTATTAAATAATTCTGGCTTCCAAACCATGCATCCGATCAGGTTGAAATTTAAAACATATATTCCCACATCACAACTACATCATAATTGTGATGTTTCATGTCGATTGATATAGTGGTTCAAGAGAGAATGTTAAAAAGATTTTCGTCCAATCCAATATGGCTGCCAGACAATGTGACCTATTAATTATTCGTGAACACCCGAGTATCCCCACGGCTTGGGGAACGTGGGTGAAGTTTCTCCTCAATCTGTCAAGCTGTTCTCGAGAATAAGATTTTTAAAGGTTTATTCTTCAAAAAAAAGTAGCTGCCAAACCATGTGACCTATGACATCATAGGTGGAGAACTTTTTGTTCCTCATGGATCGATGATCATGCCTGTAAAGTTTCGCCAAAATCTGTTCAGCCAAAAAACTTTTTTTTCAGTTTTTATGTTAAAAACAATATGGCTGCCAAACCATGTGATGGATGATGTCATCAATCCCCCCTCCCCCCCTCCCCCGCCATACAATATAGCTTGAGATGACCATTCAAAATTTTCATACTGATTGGATAAAGAGTTCGACGTATGCAATTTTGACCCTAACGAAGCTACCTATGACATCATCAAAAAAAATCAGATTTGTTTCCCATTGGAGTACACTTCACATGTGTGAAGTTTCAATTTTTTTCATGGAGCGGTTTTGGAGATCCCCACAGGAGATTTTGGAGGTCCAAAGTATTTTTTTTCCTTTTTTTCCAAAAGCATGCCACACCACGTGATCTATGACATCATAATTGTCATCAAAACATTCGACAAGAGTAGTCGTACCGATGGTGAAAATTTTGTGTCAATCGGTTAAGCGGTTGCAGAGAAAATAAGCATGGATGAGCGTACAGATGAACGGACGACCTGAAAACATAATGCCACCGGCGACTTCATCAGCGGAGGCATAAAAAGAGGGAAAGGGGAGAAAACACAATAACCTGGAAAAGAAGAGATGTGCTTCAGAAGGGTTAATGAGGGTGGAAGAGATCATGGGTATGGATAGGGGATGACCTGAGGTGATGGTGAACAGCCCTTGAGAAGCCCTGGAGGGAAGAACAATGAGCAGATACTCTCGGTCCCATACCTTTTCACACACACACACACACACACACACACACACACACACACACACACACACACACACACACACACACACACACACACACACACACACACACACACACACACACACACACACACACACACGCGAAACAAGGCAAGAAGAGCCTCACAAATATTGTAGACAAGCCAAATTACCGAGTTTGTTGCCATGACAATTCAGAATTCAGCCAATCACCACCATTATCTGATCAGGTTGAGCTAATGTTATGAGGAATAGATGTCTGCAACATGAAAGCTGAACGTTCAACAGTTTTTGAAATATTATGTACACAAAAGTACATGGACAGATGGTCGGTCGGTCGGAGCACATTTTAATCCCCCCTACCCATCTCCGACCTTGGCGGTAGGGTGTGGGACAATGAGAGTGTAGAGAATTTGGAAGTTGATTCCACGGATGGGGATAAAAAGAGAAACGAATGAGTGGAGGTGAGCAGTGATCCTGGATTTTGGGAGTTTCACCAGAATGGGGTTACTGATAGATGGCATGCACCCTGCAGAAACCTTTGGAGGGGTGAGGAAAGGACAGAAGGTTGCAAGACCGGAAACAAGGTAGACCACCAACCTCTTTACGCTGGGGAAACAACAGGCCCAAGCAATTCATCGTCACCGAGGAAGTGTTCAGATTATTGTCTTTGCTCGAGAATCTTATGGAAAACCCTCACAATTATTCTTTATATTATTGTGATCAGAGTAGTAAAAGATGAAAGAGTTTTTATTTATTTGTTATGTTTTGCTGCGAAAGTGTTCTTTATTTTGAATGCATCACATGTTTTTCCTTCCACCAGAAGCTGGAGGAGCGATTCCGTGTGAACCGCAGGGAACTTATCGCGTTCGAGTTCCCAGTTCTCGTGGCTCTACAGTTTGGGTTGCATCTCCCAGACAATCAGGTGTTGCCACATTACCATCGCCTTACCTGCTGAAACCCGCTCGTGGCTCGTCACCACTCCAGGATCCAAGCATCCAGGTTTTCGCTCCACCATCTCGGACGTCGTTACTTTTTGAGCCGGGGTCCCGATGAGCCCTTTGCAATGCACCTTAGCCTTGATTTCACCATGAGAAAATGTTTCGGTGGATACTTGCATACCCAGAATGTCCTCACGCGTTGCTGGATTTTTAGTTTTTGACTTTTTTTTTATTGCACTTCAAAACATTTGCTTGCATCACGCTGCACGACGCCGAGTCTACGTGCTCCGAGAAGCTCCAATATACGCGTATGATGACGGTCGCTTTCTGACTGCTCCGATTTCATGGTAGGCATTTTGTGTTAGAATGTTTACAATTTCGTGCCATTGAGCTGGTCTTGATATCCATGGCGTCTGCAGACTTGTCTGTGTCTGTGTCTCAAATTACTTTGTTTTTTGTTGTTGTTAAGTGCTTCATCATGCTGAAGAGTGCAATAATAATAGATTTTAAATGATTGGTTATTTTGCTTTGTCGCTATTTAAGGACCTCTCCTCATGTGGGTAGTTGTCTGGAATACCTGCCTAGAATTCTGTGTTCTTTCTTCATCCCCTCTAACTTAAAATCAGCAAAAGATTGTGAACAGGTGAATATAAATAAATATATATATACCTTGCAATAGTTGAGCAAACTCAATGGTGGCAGTTCTCGTCGCAAGTTCGATAACTTCGTGGGTCGCACTAAAGTCATATATAGAAAACATTTGAAATACATCTCACACATGTATGTTTTTCCATTGATGTGAAAATTCTTGAAAGAAAAACAAACAAACTTGATTTGGTTTCCTATGCACGCCTCCTGTCATTGCAAAGAAATCTACTTATTACGTACGCAATGTGTGGAATCAACGGGACGTTCATTGAGGTGTGCTGACTGCCGTAGAAAGCAGGGAGACGCTGATGTTTCAAGCGTTAACCCTTCGTCAGAACAAAAAAGGATGAGTGGTTGCTTTGGAAATGTAGAAGCGTTTTTGTGGGAGGAGGAAAAAGGATCAAAATAAATTACTACAAAGTGCATGGAGCCGAAGCACTTGAGTGTGGTTCAACTATTCCTCTTGTGTAACTTCGGGCACGGATTAGCAATTCGTTCGAGGTGCTGCTGGAAATTGCCCGTTCTTCCAAGACGACGCAGGATCTTTAACGTCCCCAACAATCAATGCTAGTCGACTGAAATCCAGCTTAATGACCCACTTGCTTGACCATACACTCATTGACTTAACGCTCTGTCTACAACTCACCAAGTATGTGACAGAATGAAACACGAGGAGCTAATAAAAATTTGTGATGGTTAAAACCAAAGGATGTTGTAACTATACTTTTACCAAAAGGCAGTAGTGAGGAGAGAAGATCAATGAAGTGATTGGATGGTAATTCGAAGAGGAGTCGGAAAGAAAGTGTTTTCTCACCCAGATTGTTTGGCTTGCATGAAGATATTGTGACGAACGTCATCTCCGGATAACTCCGAGAGGACGGTGCATCTTAAAAGACCTCGAGAGCCAGTCGCCTCCAGAACTTCCAGCAGGATCCCACGCCCAGTCGTGTTGCCATACGATGAAGCTCGAGCACAAGTGAGTGTCGTGCCGGCAGTCACACAACAGATCTTAATTAGTTGGCTGAGCGTAACCTATTGTTGTGCAACTGCTTCGAGCTATCTGCAAGCCCAATTAAATTTGGCCAAACACCGACAGCTGCCTTACATCACCATCAAAATTGACAGAATACATCAAAACACAATCTCTTTCTGAACAAGGAGTCGACTGACACAAATGGAGCAAATTCACAGATATATATATATATATATATATATATATATATATATATATATATATATATATATATATATATATATATATATATATATATATATATATATATATATATATATATATATGCAGGGAGATTTACAAAGAAATATTTACAGCTAAGTATACATTCCCCTTATCCCCTAATCAACACCTGTACCCTCAGATCATTATTCAGTCACTCAGTAACTTTACGTTAAAGAGCAGGTTTTAGGTCGCTGATGACTTCGCGTGATTCGAAGGTTGTAATCACATTAATAATCGTTGGGCAATTATTTTCTTGCATTTGAAACTCAAAATATGCTAAAATTAACTTTTAAGTCAAAACTTTTGTCAGTGATAGAAAAACAGATCGGAATTTACCGAAGATGCTATGACGTCACGTTCTCCGAAAACTTCGTGAACATTCGGAAACAACATGTGAACAATGGCGAGATGCGAATCGGAGAGTGATTTCAGCGGCGATGAAATTGAGTGTTTTCATTCCGATATTGCCGAGGACGAGTCGGAGGATGATGGGAATTTATACTATGGAGTTTCTGACCCTGAGCCATATAAATTTGAGCCACTTGCAAGTGCCAGAAAACGGCCTATTTCATGTACAAGTTGCAGGACTGACTGCCCGGCAGTTCACACTGACAAGACTCCACCAGACAGATTGGTTTGTAGATTTTAATTTTCTTGTTCGATGCATAAAATAATATAAAGTTTGATTCGTCTGTGACTTGATATAATAATTTTAACCCTCGAGTCACTCAAGAGTCAGAAATAGAATGAATCAATAATGGACCCAAATATATTATACACCGTAGCCTTGGCGTTGAAGTCTTTCTGACAGCTGAGCTTGACCCCAGCAAAAGTGAACAGTTAGAACAAACCCCAACGTTCAAGAGACTGTTGTGGCATAGAAATACCAAAACGTGTTTTGCCTCATTGGGAAATATTCTTCCAAATTTCGAAAAAAAAGTGTAAAATTGATCAATTTTTTACAATTGAAATGAAATAGCCCAATTTGCTGATGCTGTTAAAGAAGTAATTTAATCAACAATAAGTTCATTTGTTGAGAAATTTTTTCATGCTTGTGTTTTTCAGAAAGTTTATTTATATGTTTTTCCATGTACTCTTTAAGAATACATTTCAAGGTTTTCTCACTTAAACTCAACAATTGATTCTGTGACAGAGCAGTATCTGGAGAACTTGTCAACCAACAACTCATATTCACAGCGTGGTGATGTGATGTGTTTATGCCTTCGTAATCCACGGCTGTGAAATGGTCACCACAAATGACAAGTCTCTCCAAAGGGTCCTCTTTCGCCCGTTTTGTTTGTACAAATCTTATCCACTGCCGGAGAATGTTTGATTCCTTCCGGAATCGGTAGGAGCGATTACCCATTTTCCAGCCATTTTCACAAAACATGACAACACACGTACTAGGCATGATGCACAAATATCCAAATAACTTTGTTCTACAATAATTCAAAATAAAAAAGGATGATAGAGACAGTTGCAAGCTCAAAAAAAGCGAAAGAACGGCCCGCTGAACTGGACACTTCTTCAATGAGCGAGTGAGCGTCCGCTTTCTTTTGGAGAACGTGACGTCACCATCCATATATGGCACGCGGCTGTTTTTTTCAACAGCCTCGAGAAATAACAACTTTGGAGTTAAATTTCATTATTTTTCCCAATAGTTAGGCAACCACAATAGTTTGCATCGAACTATTTAATGCACATATAATCATATTGATAAATTTTCAGAACATGTTTGGCGACCCGCAACCTGCTCTTTAATATTGGCACCAACATGCATCCAGTGGGAACAGAGAGATTGGGGAGGAGCAACATGAGATAAGAAAGAAGATGGGGGCATGTGTCTAGCCCCTCCACACCTTGCACAAGCACCGTTAAGCTAACGCCCCCAATGGCTCTGGCAGATGGTCTGACAACCCGGACCCCCTCGCGCTCTGCTCTCGGTCCTGCCTCCATACCGTCAAGGTGCTGTGCTTCTCTGTGCACCCAGCAATGAACCCTCCTATGTGCAAACTTGATGCAGGATTTTTGGTGGGAAAACGCTTGAGGTGTGCAAGGTGAGTTGGGGCCGGTGATGCTGCCAGACGGTGGTTGAGCAGTGAGATAAGGAATGCTATTAAGGAGAAGCAAAAGGCATTTATTAGGTTTAAAATAACGACTGGAGTAGGATTTATATCACTATCAGAGTAAACAGAGGCAAGTTAAGAAAATAACTCGGCAAGCCAAAAGAGAGTTTGAGAAGGACATGGCTAAGAATATTAAACATAATAGCAAGGCTTTCTTTAATTATATCAGGGGAAAAGAACAGGTTAGGACCAGTGTGGGCCCATTGAGGAATAGAAGCGGGAGAGTGGTCAGTGATGAAATGCGATAGCAGGCTTAATAAACAGGTATTTTACTTCAACTTTTACACAAGAACAGTCAGGAAAATTGCGAATAGCTGAGAGTATCTAGAGGAGGTGAGGAAGGACTTTTACAGAATATCCAGGTTGGAGTGGAGGAAGTAGTGGAACAGCAAGGTAATCGAAGAGTAGATGAGGCTCCAGGAACAGATAATATGCAACTGAGAGTATTGATGGAGGTGGCTGAGCAGGTAAGCGAGATGTTAACGGATATTTTCAATAGTTCCCTGGAGTTAGGAAAGGTATCAGAGGATTGGAGAGTAGCAAAACACTATTTAAGAAAGGATCCAGAGAAGAATTGGGAAACTATAGACCTGTTAGTTTGACTTCAGTTGTGCGGAAGGTGTTGGAGACATTAATTAGGGACCGGATGAGGAACCATTTAAATAAATACAAACTAATTAAAGGTAGTCAGTATGGGTTTACCAAAGGTATTTCCTGTTTAACAAATATTTTAGAGTTCTCTGAAGCAGTGTCTGATTGGGTGGATGATGGAAAGGCATTGGACAAAGTATATCTGGACTTTAAGAAGGCATTTGATAAGGTACCACATCGGAGGTTGTTCGCCAAAGTGAGGGCTTGTGGAGTGGCTGGTCAGGTAGCTTATTGGATTGCAAACGGGCTTAGTGATAGGAAGCAAAGAGTGGCTGTGAGTGGGAGGAAGTCTTGCTGAGAAGATGTAAGTATTGAGGTACCTTAGGGATCAGTACTCTGACCATTACTATTTATTAATTACATCAACGATTTGAATAGTGGGGTAAAGAATAAGCTTTCCAAATTTGTGGATGACACAAAGCTTGGAGGTGAGGTGGATAGTAGAGGGGGTGGTGATCAGATACAGGAAAGTATTGATACTTGTATAGAGTGGGCAAAAGATTGGCAGACGGAATTTAACCTGAGCAAGTGTAAGGTGTTGGGGATGGGAAAGAACAATGAAAGTAGAATCCTCTGTTGTGCAAAGTCCTTCCTTGGCCCACCTGAGCTCCTGACCCCATACAAAGCTTTCATATGCAGCTTGATGGAGTACTGCTCTTCCCTCTGGGCTGGTGTTCCTGCCTCTCACTTTGCTTGGCCTCACGCTGTGGAAGCCAAGGCATTTTGGATCATTGATATCTCCCACGATGAGGCTGAGTCTTTGGGTCTCTCACTCTCTCTCTCACCACAGGCAGGTCCGGTGGTCTTTCTGTCTTCTACCGTCTTCTCTCCGCCCACCCCCCCCCCCCCGGCTCTGTCTGAGATATGTCCCACCCCATATTTCCGCAGGGCGTTCAAGGTCTGCCAACAATCTCCTGGTAAAACTATCAAAATCACGAATCGCTGCTCACCTTCACTTTCATTCTCCTGTTTTTGCCACCTTTGGAACAAACTCCCATACACTCTTCAATCCCACTCTTCCCTCCAGGTCTTCAAAACAGCTGTTCACCACCACCTCTTGTCATCCCCCATCCAAAACCATGATCTTTTCTACCCCCGTTAATCCACCCCAAACCCACCTCCTTAAAATTCCCTGCTTTCCTTCCTGAAAGTCCCTGTAATGTCCATCTTGTATTCCCCACGTTCCCCACTGCTTTGTCCTTCCCACGCCCCTTTTGTGTCCTGCTCCCCTTGTGTGTTTGTGCGTGTTCTCTCTTACACGAGCCTCGACAATGCATACAAAATATATATCTTTTTCCCCCATTTTTGTTTTTTAAATATATATAATTAAAATGAATGTATTTCCCCATTTTTGTTTTGCCATCTTGGGATATCACTGGCATGCCACATTGTCCCATCCCCCCTCCCCCCATGAGATTGTGTCGTCATAACGGACATAATTGGTTTCGTTTTGATATGGCGCAGGCATGATGGGCCGAATGGCCTTCTCCTGCATCTGGCTTGTTTGTGTATGTATTACCAATCAGCTTGGTGTCGCTTGTGAAAGCAGCCATTCCTTCACCGTCCAGTTGAAGTTCTTGCTTGATGTACCTGGAAGCATCTACTACTAATAATAAGCGTTTCCTTACATGGAATTAAAGTGGTTGTCAGTGTTCTTGCCTCTTTTTTTTTTAATTAATGAGCATCTTGCAAGGAAGCATCATGTACCATTAAAAAAAAAAAGTGTTTTCGGCACTGGATTCGAACCAGAGACCTCCAGGATCGCAATTGTCCGAAGAAAAAATCCTGGAAGTGTCCGCCGTGCCTTCTGCTCATGCGCTGTGTGTTTTCAGTGCCTCACTTCCGGCAATCAGGGCAGTTCTCGGCTGTCGTCGATCGGACGAAATTCGTAATTAATAGTCTTCTCAAACAATTTTCGGCGTTCCAACGAAAGATTCAAACCGAGGACAATTTTAAAATGGTTAACCACAATTGTTGCGTTCCTGGATGCAAATCAGACTCACGAAAAAGTAGGAGATATGAGAAGTATCCGTGGATGAGAGGCGTCGGGTTCCTACCGTTTCCTGTTAATGCCGGCGAACGGCGACTATGGATAAGGAGTGTGCGACGGCCCGATGACTGGCGGCCCACCCACAACTCGAGGGTGTGCACCCTTCACTTCGTTCAGCCCGACACGGATGTACGTGGGAAGAAAATCCCATCTTGGAATCACCGAAATCCCGAACTATTCCCATGGAATGATTGGAGCGTCGAAGACGAACTGCTGCAAGTTAACCGTGCTCCGAATAAACTTCAAGCCAGCAAAGATATAGCACGAATATCTGGTCAACTTGCTGAAGAACTTGTGAACTTTCACAACGCTTCGCTCCCGCCAAATTCAATCAACGCTTCGCTGCCGCCTGGTTCAATCAACGCCAATGGCGGGTCATTGTCGTGCGACACTGCCACTGAAGGGGAGGGGTCGTTCTTTTATTTCCATGATATTCCAGGGGCTGAAGAGGAAGTTTATTTTGAGGAGCCCATAATCACTCAGAGGGTCAGAGGTCAGAAAATTCTTCCAAAATTCTGATTATCATTTTATGTGGTAACTTGTGGTAATGAGATCATTTTATGTGGTAACTTGTGGTAAATACATCATTTTATGTGGTAACTTGTGGTAATGATATCATTTTATATGGTAACTTGTGGTAATGATATAATTTTATGTGGTAACTTGTGGTAATGATATCATTTTATGTGGTAACTTGTGGTAATGATATCATTTTATGTGGTAACTTGTGGTAATGATATCATTTTATGTGGTAACTTGTGGTAATGATATAATTTTATGCGGTAACTTGTGGTAATTATATCATTTTATGCGGTAACTTGTGGTAATTACATCATTTTATGTGGTAACTTGTGGTAATTACATCATTTTATGTGGAAACTTGTGGTAATTACATCATTTTATGTTGAAACTTGTGGTAATTCAGGTCAGGTCAGGTCAGGTATGGGAGCATGTGCCAGAACAGCGCGTCGCTGCGTCCACTTTCCGCCGGTACTCCAGGGGCCTCCGTCTGGCCATCCCCCAGGCAGATGCCAGGCCCATCCCCATCTCCTTGAGATGATGGTCAACCTGCTGCAACCATGAGGCACGTGGTCGGCCCACTGGCCTCCTCCACTCATGAGACTCCCTCGCTGAGAGAATCTGGTGAGCAGGATCAGCGTCAGGAAAACGAGCCACATGTCCATACAGCCGCAGCTGACGCTCACGGACTATGCAGGTAACAAATCTCATCCGAGTCTCTCTCAGCAACCGCTCGTTGGACACAAAATCCGACCAGCGATAGCCAAGGATTCTCCGAAGAGACCTGGTACCAAAGGAATTAAGTCTCCGTCTCAGATCCTTGGTCAAAGTCCAAGTCTCGCACCCATAGAGCAAGACTGGAAGTACCAAGGACCTGAAGACTCGGACTTTCGTCCTCTCGCACAGGTACCGGCAGCGCCACACCCCATGATCCAGTGAATCCATGACTCCCCAGGCCCGACCCAGACGTCTATTGACCTCCGGCTCACAACCTGCGGAGACATGAATATCACTGCCAAGGTAAGTGAATCTATCCACGACCTCAACATCCTCACCACAAACAGACACAGACAGGACAGCAGCATCCAAGATGTCACCGAAAGCCTGGATCTTTGTTTTGACCCAAGAAATCCGTAATCCCAACGGCTCCGACTCCTCATTCAGCACCTCGAGGGCCCCCAAGAGGATGTCTAAAGTCTCCGCAAAGATGACTGCATCATCTGCAAAATCAAGGTCCGAGATCTTGACATTGCCAAACGATGCACCGCAACTTGATCTCTCCGACATCCTCCCTAAAATCCAGTCCATACAAGTGCTGAAAAGTGTGGGGGCAAGTACACACCCCTGACGAACTCCAGTAACAACTGGAAATAAGTCAGAGATGGTACCACCACACTTCACAGCACTCTCAGTACCAGAGTAGAGTTCAGACATCAGATCGATCAGTTTTGGTGGCACCCCACGAAGACCAAGAATCCTCCAGAGGACATCCCGATTCACTGAATCGAACGCTTTACAGAGATCAACATAGGCTGCAAGCAGCCCCTGCCGAAACTCTCGTCTGCGTTCGGTGAGGACACGAAGTGCAAGGATACGGTCAATCGTTGATCTCTTTGGTGTAAAGCCTGACTGCTCTGGACGCTGGTGCTCAAGCAGATGGTGGCGAACCCTATCAAGAATTATCCGAGCAAAGACCTTGCCCGGCACTGAGAGCAGCGTCACCCCTCGGTAGTTGTTGCAGTCTTGGCGATCACCCTTCCCTTTCCAGAGAGGGACAACAAGGCCCCTCTTCCAGTCAGTTGGGATGATGCCTGTGTTCCAGGCAGAGCACAAAACTGCATGCAACGACGCGAGTGCAGCATTTCCACCAGCCTTGAGAAGTTCGGCATGGATGCCACAGATCCCTGGAGATTTGCCCCGTTTCAACTGGTTCACCACAGCCCGTGTTTCCACAAGCGATGGTGGACCACAGTTGATTCGTGGGTCAGCAACAGGGATTGTAACACCCTTGACGTCCAACTCGACAGCTGGGGGATCAGCCTGGTACAACCGCTCAAAGTAACCGGCCCAGCGGGCCTTCACTTCAGACTCCTCTGTCAAGAGCCTACCACTCTCTGCTCGAACTGCAGTGCTCCGAGGGATGGGCTTGGATGAACGTAATGCGCGAATTCCCCTGTAAGCGGGACGAGAATCACCTGTCCACAGGTGATGCTCTACCCCCTCACAGATTCCTCGCACATAGGCCTCCTTGTCCACCCTCAGTGCACGTACAGTTTTACGCCTCAGCTCCCTGAACAGCTCAGCTCTGCCATTCAGCCTGGCCCTGCGACTCTGGTCAATGGTATCCAGTGTCCCTTGAGAGACAAAATTCTTCTTTGCCCTGCGGTGAACTCCAAGGCATCCACCGGCAACATCAAGGACGGTGGTCTTGAAGGTGCTCCACAACTCTTCAGGACCCCCAAAGCACCCAGACCCCCCAAGTGTCCACTCAGCCTGTTCGCAAACTCCTCAGCTACTCTCTCATCCCTGAGCTTGGCAACATCCAGCCTAGGCTGGGATGGTACCATTCTCCAGGATTTAAGGTGCAGCTTTAGAGTTGCTACAACAAGCCTGTGGTCAGTATTGAGGAACTGAGCACTCCGGTAGACCCTGCAGTTCTGGATCATCCTCCAACGACCGTCAATGAGGACATGGTCAATCTCCTTTGCCACACCGCCAGCGTTGGAATACCAAGTCCAGCGATGAGCTTGTGGGCGCTGAAACCATGAACCAGCCACCCTAAGTCCATGACTTCTTGCAAAGTCAAGGAACTTAGTGCTATTCTGGTTCATAGTTCCTGACCCATGGGGACCAACACACACCTCATAACCGTCCCTATCAGTTCCAGTCGATGCATTGAAATCCCCCAAGACTAGAAGTGTATCTCGTCTGGGGCACTGATCAACCTCAGACTCGAGTGTGGCGTAGAATGTGTCCTTCACGGTAAGATCACTCGCCTCAGTCGGAGCATAAATAGAGACCAGGGAAATGACACCTAAGGAGTGACGAATCCTTAATCTCATAATACGCTCGTTGACCGGTGTTACCTCAATTATCATTGGGGTCAGCTTATTGGACACAGCTACAGCAACTCCTTGGGTATGGTAACCATCAGAGCGACCAGACCAATAGTAGGTGTAACCACCCACCATTATCTCGCCGCAATCCGGTCTCCGAACCTCAGAGAGAGCTGCAATCCCGATGTCCAAACGCTTGAGCTCAGATGATAACAGAGACAGGTGATCATCCTCTCTTAGGGATAGGACATTCCAGGCACCCACCCGAAGGGTACGCCTCAGGTTAACCCAAGGAGACCGCCGTCTGGTGGACGACACCTCAGCACCACTCCGACACACTCTCCCGCAATCTGACCCAGGGATGTTACCCCGTGGTTTCCCTCCTATCAAAGATTGGGGGTCCCGAAGGCTTTGCCCCAATCCCATCATCCGGTGAGCTGCCCTGCGAAGGGAAGCTGCACAGGAGGTACTCCCACGGAGTGGGTTTTCAGATTTTTTTGCGTTTTTGCGTTTTGCGGAATGAAGCGTTTTACGGTGGCTGGAGTGCAAATCCTGCCACCAACCTCCTAATAAGAAGTAACCCAACTGCAGGAGGACGTCCGCAGACACAGTTGGGCACTAGATATGGATGGCCGTTGGCTCACAAGGAGCTCCTCCGCCCTTTGACAGGTTTTGTTTTTAATCCTGCTGGGTGTCCATATCCAAACACCCTCCTCACCAGAAAACCTGGTGGGGGAGACGGTTTAGTCGCCGACAACCCGACCATGGAACAGGTTAGTACAGGTTTACATGGTACCTGTAGCAGGTCACAGATCGAACCTGACCTGACCTATATGGTAACTTGTGGTAATGATATAATTTTATGTGGTAACTTGTGGTAATGATATCATTTTATGTGGTAACTTGTGGTAATGATATCATTTTATGTGGTAACTTGTGGTAATGATATCATTTTATGTGGTAACTTGTGGTAATGATATAATTTTATGCGGTAACTTGTGGTAATTATATCATTTTATGCGCTAACTTGTGGTAATTACATCATTTTATGTGGTAACTTGTAATTACATCATTTTATGTGGTAACTTGTGGTAATTACATCATTTTATGTGGAAACTTGTGGTAATTACATCATTTTATGTTGAAACTTGTGGTAATTACATCATTTTATGTGGTAACTTGTGGTAATTACATCATTTTATGTGGAAACTTGTGGTAATTACATCATTTTATGTGGTAACTTGTGGTAATTACATCATTTTATGTGGTAACTTGTGGTAATTACATCATTTTATGTGGTAACTTGTGGTAATTACATCATTTTATGTGGAAACTTGTGGTAATTACATCATTTTATGTGGAAACTTGTGGTAATTACATCATTTTATGTGGAAACTTGTGGTAATTACATCATTTTATGTGGAAACTTGTGGTAATTACATCATTTTATGTGGTAACTTGTGGTAATTACATCATTTTATGTGGAAACTTGTGGTAATTACATCATTTTATGTGGTAACTTGTGGTAATTACATCATTTTATGTGGTAACTTGTGGTAATTACATCATTTTATGTGGAAACTTGTGGTAATTACATCATTTTATGTGGTAACTTGTCGTAATTACATCATTTTATGTTGAAACTTGTGGTAATTACATCATTTTATGTGGTAACTTGTGGTAATTACATCATTTTATGTGATTACTTGTGGTAATTACATCATTTTATGTGGTAACTTGTGGTAATTACATCATTTTATGTGATTACTTGTGGTAATTACATCATTTTATGTGGTAACTTGTGGTAATTACATCATTTTATGTGGAAACTTGTGGTAATTACATCATTTTATGTGGTAACTTGTGGTAATTACATCATTTTATGTGGTAACTTGTGGTAATTGCATCATTTTATGTGGAAACTTGTGGTAATTACATCATTTTATGTGGTAACTTGTGGTAATTACATCATTTTATGTGGTAACTTGTGGTAATTACATCATTTTATGTGGAAACTTGTGGTAATTACATCATTTTATGTGGAAACTTGTGGTAATTACATCATTTTATGTGGAAACTTGTGGTAATTACATCATTTTATGTGGTTGCTTGTGGTAATTACATCATTTTATGTGGAAACTTGTGGTAATTACATCATTTTATGTGGAAACTTGTCGTAATTACATCATTTTATGTGGTAACTTGTCGTAATTACATCATTTTATGTTGAAACTTGTGGTAATTACATCATTTTATGTGGTAACTTGTGGTAATTACATCATTTTATGTGGTTACTTGTGGTAATTACATCATTTTATGTGGTTACTTGTGGTAATTACATCATTTTATGTGGAAACTTGTGGTAATTACATCATTTTATGTGGTAACTTGTGGTAATTACATCATTTTATGTGGTAACTTGTGGTAATTACATCATTTTATGTGGAAACTTGTGGTAATTACATCATTTTATGTGGAAACTTGTGGTAATTACATCATTTTATGTGGAAACTTGTGGTAATTACATCATTTTATGTGGTAACTTGTGGTAATTACATCATTTTATGTGGTAACTTGTGGTAATTACATCATTTTATGTGGTAACTTGTGGTAATTACATCATTTTATGTGGAAACTTGTGGTAATTACATCATTTTATGTGGAAACTTGTGGTAATTACATCATTTTATGTGGAAACTTGTGGTAATTACATCATTTTATGTGGAAACTTGTGGTAATTACATCATTTTATGTGGAAACTTGTGGTAATTACATCATTTTATGTGGTAACTTGTGGTAATTACATCATTTTATGTGGTAACTTGTGGTAATTACATCATTTTATGTGGAAACTTGTGGTAATTACATCATTTTATGTGGAAACTTGTGGTAATTACATCATTTTATGTGGAAACTTGTGGTAATTACATCATTTTATGTGGAAACTTGTGGTAATTACATCATTTTATGTGGAAACTTGTGGTAATTACATCATTTTATGTGGAAACTTGTGGTAATTACATCATTTTATGTGGTAACTTGTGGTAATTACATCATTTTATGTGGAAACTTGTGGTAATTACATCATTTTATGTGGTAACTTGTGGTAATTACATCATTTTATGTGGAAACTTGTGGTAATTACATCATTTTATGTGGTAACTTGTGGTAATTACATCATTTTATGTGGAAACTTGTGGTCATTACATCATTTTATGTGGAAACTTGTGGTAATTACATCATTTTATGTGGTAACTTGTGGTAATTACATCATTTTATGTGGTAACTTGTGGTAATTACATCATTTTATGTGGAAACTTGTGGTAATTACATCATTTTATGTGGAAACTTGTGGTAATTACATCATTTTATGTGGAAACTTGTGGTAATAACATCATTTTATGTGGAAACTTGTGGTAATTACATCATTTTATGTGGTAACTTGTGGTAATTACATCATTTTATGTGGAAACTTGTGGTAATTACATCATTTTATGTGGTAACTTGTGGTAATTACATCATTTTATGTTGAAACTTGTGGTAATTACATCATTTTATGTTGAAACTTGTGGTAATTACATCATTTTATGTGGTAACTTGTGGTAATTACATCATTTTATGTGGAAACTTGTGGTAATTACATCATTTTATGTGGTAACTTGTCGTAATTACATCATTTTATGTTGAAACTTGTGGTAATTACAACATTTTATGTGGAAACTTGTGGTAATTACATCATTTTATGTGGAAACTTGTGGTAATTACATCATTTTATGTGGTAACTTGTCATAATTACATCATTTTATGTTGAAACTTGTGGTAATTACATCATTTTATGTGGTAACTTGTGGTAATTACATCATTTTATGTGGTTACTTGTGGTAATTACATCATTTTATGTGGTAACTTGTGGTAATTACATCATTTTATGTGGTTACTTGTGGTAATTACATCATTTTATGTGGTTACTTGTGGTAATTACATCATTTTATGTGGAAACTTGTGGTAATTACATCATTTTATGTGGTAACTTGTCGTAATTACATCATTTTATGTTGAAACTTGTGGTAATTACATCATTTTATGTGGTAACTTGTGGTAATTACATCATTTTATGTGGTTACTTGTGGTAATTACATCATTTTATGTGGAAACTTGTGGTAATTATGGTTAGATGTTGCTGTTAGATGTCTTATCGTCAGGCCAGATTGGATCTGACTTGCTGCATGTACCATGTAAACCTGTATTAACCTGTTTCATGGTCGGGTTGTCGGCGACAACCTGTTGCACACAATATGGCTGCTTTGTGTCATCTGCAAATTAGGAAAGCCTACTCCTCACCACACTATCCAATCGTTGATGTAAATTATGAATAACAAGAAGAAAAAGACACAACATGTCATAGCTCCCACAGTTTTAGTAATTTTGCTGTCCGGAGTTGAAGGACGAGCCCACATTTACAATAATGATGTAGATTACAATAATTATGTGTGTGTGCAACTGATTTGAGTGGTCATGTGACACGGAAGAGCATTTGTGACATGACATTTGCCATGTTTGAACAAAATTGGACCATGCATGCTCAAGAAATGGTTGGGGACACGTTTTAGTAACAAAATGGCCAGCAGTTGGTCATCTTGGACATTATCTCGAAAAAGAATGAGGTGTTTACGTTAGCCTTCGTTCGTTATCCGTGAGCCAAGTTTGAACAACATCAGTAAATGCATGTCTGAGAAATGGTTGAGGACGTGTTCAAAGTCGGGGGTTTTTTTTACAACTAAAATGGCCGCCAGTCTACCAATTGGCCATATTTGATCAAATCACAAAACAAAACAAGAAAAAGAGAAATCAGAGATTGCAGACCCTCGCCAGGGCTTCTTTTGAGTGGTGTATTTTTCGTAGGTTTGAGGGTAAATCCAATATGGCTGCCAAACCATTTAACTTATGATATGTGTGTGAACCTTTTGTTCCTCATGGACGGGCGGTCATATGTGTAAAGTTTCGCATCGATCTGTTCAGCCACTTCAGAGAAGGAGATTTTTGAAGATTTTTTTTTTCTTCTTATTCTTTTTAAAACAACATGGCTGCCGGATGACGTCATGAATTTTTTTTTGTTTCTGTGGACCATTTTATCTTGAGATGACCCTCAAAAACTTTCATACTGGTCGGATGTGGCGTTCTACATATGCAATTATGACGTCATAAAAAAATCACTTATTCCCCATGAGTACTTGCCGTGTGCCAAGTTTCAATTTTTTATCTTGCCAAAACGAAGTTTTGCAAGATATGTTAGTCAGCTTGTATGTTTTTTTTTTATTATTTTTTTTTTTGTAATCACGTATAAAAAATTCTGCAGAGCACAGTTATCATCGGAAATTTTTGTAACTTCGCATATCAGAG
Organism: Eptatretus burgeri; assembly: GCF_056783735.1. Taxonomy (NCBI): domain Eukaryota; kingdom Metazoa; phylum Chordata; class Myxini; order Myxiniformes; family Myxinidae; genus Eptatretus; species Eptatretus burgeri. The sequence continues at coordinate 10,633,750 of NC_140977.1, read as the reverse complement.
GCCTATAGAGGTCCCTTTCAGTGCACAAAATTTTGAAGGTCAAGGTCAAAGGTCAAGGTCACTTTGGCGCAAATCAGGGGAGTCGACGAAACCCTTATTTTTTGAGTAATTTTGATTGGATCGTCTTTAAACTTCATGGGAATATAGTTCATGGTCTGGCGCTCAGCTGATTAATTTATGGTGGCGATTGGCCTTGACCTTCATATGTTTTTTGTTTTTTTTTGGTCTGTAATCATGTATAAATCACTCTGCAGAGCACAGTTATCATTGGAAATTTTTGTAACTTCGCATATCAGAGGCCTATAGGAGGTCCCTTTCAGCGCATAAAATTTTGAAGGTCAAGGTCAAAGGTCAAGGTCACTTTGTCGCAAATCAGGGGAGTCGGCGAAACCCTTATTTTTTGAGTAATTTTGATCGGATCGTCTTCAAACTTCATGGGAGTATAGTTCATGGTCTGGCGCTCAGCTGATTAATTTTTGGTGGCGATTGGCCTTGACCTTCATGGTTAGTGCCTCAGGTCAAACATATTTGACCCCAAGGTCAAATTTTCAAGTTTTAGGAACCATATCGTGTAGTACCTCAAATTGAACACCTCGATGAGTGCTTTCTAGATATATCAAGCTTGAGACATTATGACGTCATTTGGTGACGTTATGAGGAAAAAGCATATTTTTCATGGTTACTCTGTAGAACGATTCTCATTGGAATCTCTCGTAGGCAGATATTCCTCAAGGAGTCGCTCCTGGTGGATAGCAGCTCTGTTCACCTCAGTGTGACCTTAAAGATGTCACACGTGGTCACCTTTTGGCAAGATACGGGTCACTCTGTGGGTGACATTGGTTTATTTCCTTGTTGCCGTGTCAGAGATAGAGGTCCAAAGTTTTTCCATTTTTCCAATATGGCTGCCACGCCACGTGACCCATGACGTCATAATTATCATTATAACATTCCACATGAGTAGTCGCACCAATTGTGAAAATTTCGTCTAAATCCGACGAGCAGTAGCAGGAAAAACGTGAAAGTTTTGTGCGAACAAACGGACCCAAATGCAATCCCCTCTCCTTTGGCAAGGGTAATGATATACATACGTATCACGTACACAATCATGTATTGTCTTTGTGCCATGTATGAAGAAAATCAGTCAATACATATCGGAGATATGGCTGCGGACATATTTAAAGGATAAAGTCTACTACAACTGATGTAGAATATTCCACACATTTCCAACACCTTGCATTCCGAGTTTCCAGGACGTATTTGTAGATGTACACAATGCAGGTATTAACTGCGGCCCCAGGTTGATCAAATCAAATATTGACGAAAGAGTCGGATCATGATTGGCTTTGCTTTTCTAATGTATAAAACCTGTTTATGAGATTTATTGAAGTTGTTCCTTGTCGTATATCTAATAACATTTACTATTGAGGTTGAGTTTGTTCGGGATGTTTTTATTTTGTTTTGCAGATTTTATTGTGGAAGTGAAGGTGGAATCTGAGTTGGTGGAAGATCGCTCCTTGCTGGCCAAAGGTTTCAACAACAATATACGAGGGGCAGTCTTGGAACGTGTCACATAGGAGAAGTATCTGGGGGTGGTAATAGACCACGGGATGGGGGTACTACTCAGATAGGGCGATGACAGGTTGCTATAGGGAAAACAAATGGGGGGGTTTAATGTTGTATTTGTACTCGGGGGATCAATTCGAAATCAAAGGAGGTAGTGTTGACACTGTGCAGTGAACCCTTGTTTTACGCTCGTGGCTTATGTTCTTGGAAACGCCCACGTAAAAGTAAGACCAGGGGCCGATGTGAAAAAGGGAGTTAGGTTCGGAGCTCGGTCTTCGTGCCGATAACTCATGAGTCGTGCACTGCAGCGGCTTACCGGAGTCACCCTCGCACGCGCCCTAAAACCAGAGTACTCTCTTCCCCCTTACGTTTTCTGCACATTTCTTAATTTGGTGGATAATGGACTCGTTAACGCTGTAATGTCTGCCCAATGAGGCAGCACTCTCGCCTCAACCAAGCTTATCCAAAACCTCCACTTTCTGTGACAAAGACATCACTTTCCTCAACTTTTCTGCACTTAGTTCACAACTATCAACGGTTGTCTTGGGAGCCATGGCAAGACATCACAAACGGCAATAACAACCAGAAATAAAGGAATTCATGCAGATTCCACAGTCTATTGTACAGTACTGTCGGAGGCCGCTATTCGCATGGGATGAGGAGAGGAACTTGGGACCATACTCTGTGCAGAGCGTTGGTGCTGCTTAAGCAGTCTCCTTGGCTATTGGACACAATCCTGGACGGGTCGCCACTCCGACACAGTACACCAGCATCCTGGCATGCATTTTTCCGACCTCGGAAGGATGACAGTCCGAGTTAACCCCACCTGGTATTAATTCAACAGCTGAGCGGGATTTGAACTCGGGACCCTCGGATCCAATGCCCGCCACCCTAACCATGAAGCCAACACCAGGCATGCATGGGATGCATTACTGGAAAGAACATATCGGGCCCAAAACATTTTTTGAGATATCTTGCTGCATATCGTTTTAAGCCCTCCCTCTCAACGGTGAGGAATCGCATAAAAAATTCTAGCAGTCTGATCCTGATCTGGATTTTCATCAAAATCTAATCGGTTCGTCCTTCTCTCACACCCAACGTGTCCACATAATTTCATCCGGATCCATCCACAACTTTGAGATATCCCGCACACAAACAGACAGACAAACAGGGATAAAAACATAACCTCCTTCACCTTCGGTGGTAGTGGTGGTAATAAATAATTTGAAGTGCACAATAGCCTATTCTTTTCCGTCAAGCATCTGCAAGCTCATTTTATCAGATGACGTGACCTGCTTAATGACGTAATCATAAATGTGATGCCCTGCCGGTGAACTAACAGGACTACACTTGGTAGTTGGGTTGGCAATTCAATTCCAGATGACACGATTCAAAATGGAGTTCGCTCCGTCTGAGCTGTCACGTCAGGCCTACTATTATCACACATACACAAACTGCATTTCGGTACATTTTCTAATGATACAATAATCATCAGTTTTAACGCATCTCAAGTGAGATAACTCTTGGAAATGTCTTTGGATCAGAAACGTTTAAATATAATGATGTTTTTATTTTTCAGATTTTATTGTGAAAGTGAAGGTGGAACCTGAGTTTGAGGATGATTCGACGTATCAAGCCAAAGGTCTGAACCACAGCACCTTTGTCCTTGTTCTATATGATGATGAATGTATGTTGTACATGACGTTGTTCTCTAGAGATATGCTGTTAGACTCGTCTTTAGGCCGTGCAACGAGTCGTATACGCATCTGGTTTATAAACTTGTTTTGGTTTACACCTTTTGAACATCACCGCAGTGTTTGTTGGGCTGACGTGATGGCCAAGAGGTCGTGATGGCCAAGAGGTCGTGATGGCCAAGAGGTCGGCACACTCACCATGGTTCGATCGCGGTCGAGCTATAAAACATGATGTGATGACTGTTTTGTTGCAGATTTTGATTTGAAGTTGAAGGTTGATCCTGACCTTGCTGATTGTCCAAGGAATGGTAAGTGTTGTTATTTCACAAGTTTTTTTTTTTTTTTTTTTTTTTTTCTGTGGCTCACCTTGAAGTTTTGAACATGATCGGTTATGTCGGTGAATTACCAGGACCATGCTTCACTTTGCACCAGGAGTCCTCGGAGTGCCCTCCCGAGTTCTTCACGAGTTTTACGATCTCCATCCACACAGAATCCTCCACATTAATTCCTACCTTGTCACTCCTTTCTCTCCATGTAATACTCTTTCACCCAGATTGTTACACCTTCTCCTGTTTTCTCTTTCTGATCACACCTCAACATCTTGTAGCCTTTCTCATCCTATCCTCCAACTTCTCTCTTCATAAAACTAAGTCTCACTTACTGCAACTCCATCGTACTCTTCGCTATCCACGCTCATTTCATTCGACCTCACCCATCTTATTATTAACTCCTGGCAATTATGTGGAATATTCGTCACTTTTCCCTTCCTGTAATGTTTTTTTTTTTTTTTTTTTTTTGTCCTGCATACCCTTACCAATCATGTTCCCAGTTTCAGTTCTTCATTTTCTCTTCTCTCTACCCTTTCCTGGTCTGAAAAGACACCAATTCCCCTCACCCCCCCCTCCCTCCAAAACATTTGTTTCCCCTTCAACTATCATTCTGATTCTGGAAACTCTCCCTTTGCTCCTGGAATGATTCCAATTACTTCCTGAACACAAAACTTTGTTGCCTACACCAGTCTTTCAACCGTATGTCAACATCTATCCCTCCAGTCATAAATTTGATTAGCTTTTCTATTGTTGGAAGAATACCAGAAAACATTCCTTCACTTTCAGGTGGCTACCCAATAACCTGTACATCGATACGTGAGTGTGTGTGTACATATATAAATATATATATAAAAATATTATTTTGTCGAGGGGGTGGGGGGTGGAGAGTTCATGTCCCACTCCTGATCAACAAATGCCCCGCGGATAGCAGGGTCTGACAGTACTATTTTGCAGGTGAAGTTCATCCAGTGAAGTCAAAAACTTTCCAAAACAATTTTCTTCGAGCTTCCCAGGATGCTCTGAGCCACTATCGTGTGAAGCAGGAACCGTGTGATTCTCCTCCTGTGGAGCCGAGCAAAGATTCCCGGCTGCTCGAAGGTAAGCCGAGTGACGCATAGCATTGCAGTAGTTTCATTTGTTCTGCATCCGATGAAATGCTTCGGTACGATTGTCTGCAGAATGATAGATCTATTTCAAGTGTGCACTCACGTCGGCTCGTATTTGTAAGAGAGATTGGGATGCATTGATTGCATTTAAAGCATTGGTCCCCAACCTGCGGCCCGAGGGCCGCATGCGGCCCGCAGAGCCCTATACTGCGGCCCGCGAGGACTTTCCAATCAAAACACATTTCCATGTAGCAATTTTAAAGGGGTTTACACAATGCCACTGCCGGACACTGCCGGCCGGCGCCGTGACCTGAAAAGCCTTACACAATGCCGCTGCCGGCCACTGCCGCTTACCGCCGGGAGGAATCAAATCGATTTGCATCAATAAAATGCATCAATAAAACTCGATAAAATGAATAAATTTTTTTCTGGCTCCCAACATCCTTTGGAGTAGTGAATGTGGCCCGTGGGATCAAAAGGTTGGGGACCACTGATTTAAAGTACCCGTGGCCAGGTCTGACATTCGACTAAGGGTGGCAAGAATTTGTTGTTGGTGCCAGTGAAAACTCGCCTGCTCTTTGTGAAAGATACCGTGGGATCTTTGACGTCCACAGTCACTGAAAAGTAAAAGTGCATGACGACACTTCAGTAACTAATTTATTTACAGAGGTGAACGGGGTTATAAGGTGAGGAATGAACAAACACATATTCCATGTTCACCGTTTAAGGAATTCCTCTCAAAGGCGTTACAATCACTACACAGGTATCTAATCACCCATCCATATCAAAATGACCTCCCGGTCCTACCAATGTCCATGTACCCCACGACCCTGAATGCTTCTGCGTACTGTACATGTTAAATGTAAATAATTCCAATTTAACCCTAACTGCACTGGGGGGAGCTGGGACGCCCCCCCCCCTCGACATTTTTCACTTCTTTTTCTTTTCTGCAACCACTGGGGATTTTGAATTCTCCTCTCATGACTTTTTTTTCTGTCGGGTCTTGCGCACGTTTTGATACCACATACGTCCAAATTGGACTTCCCGTCCAGGTGTCACATGACTATTGGTACAATTGTGCAAAAATTGCAGTTCTTTAGGACATGTCATGTTTATATCCAACAAACTCGTGTGAAAAAAAAGTTTCACATGCATGAGGACACTGACGGTGTCAATTAATTGGCCTGTAATTTATTCTTCGCGTTTTAGCATGTTGTCTGAGACGTACTGAATATTTATAGAAAAACAATTACATGCATAAAAATATATAATTAACATGTGATGAAAAAAATATTTTACCATTGTGTTCGTTACCTGATGTCATCATGCGAGTGCAAATTTTCAGGTTCATCGGACCATCGACAGCTGGACCCAGTCAGGGAAAGCTCAACATCACCCGGTTCAGTTTGGGTTAAACCTTCTACCGCTGGGTGTAATGGAACCATTTTTAGCTCGCCTGTTCGAAGAACAGAGAGCTATAGCGATACCCCCGGCGTCAGCGTCAGCTTCAGCGTGAAAACGTTAAAGTTTTTGGTGCAAGTTATTTAGAAGCTTGCCATTCATTTAATATGTGTACTAGGATGCTGATATTTGGCATGGAGGTTCCTTTTGGGTATATTATTGATGTCGTGAAGTTGAAATTTAAAAAACTTCAAATTAAAAAAAAATTTGAACTTAACTTTTTTATAGCACATCAACGTTAAAGTTTTTGGTGAAAGTTATTTAGAAGCTTGCCATTCACTTAATATGTGTACTAGGATGCTGATATTTGGCATGGAGGTTCCTTTGGGGTATATTAATTATTGATGTAGTGAAGTTGAAATTAAAAAATAATTTCAAATTTTTGACCTGTTTTGAACTTAACTTTTTTGTAGCACATCAACGTTAAAGTTTTTGGTGCAAGCTATTTAGAAGCTTGCCGTTCACTTAATATTTGGCATGGAGGTTCCTTTGGGGTATATTATTGATGTAGTGAAGTTGAAATTAAAAAATAATTTCAAATTATTATCTTGCCAAAACGAAGTTTTTGCAAGATATGTTAGTCAGCTTGTATGTTTTCTTTTTTTTTGTTTTTTTGTTTGTCTGTAATCACGTATAAATAATTCTGCAGAGCACAGTTATCATTGGAAATTTTTGTAACTTCGCATATCAGAGGCCTATAGAGGTCCCTTTCATCGCACAAAATTTTGAAGGTCAAGGTCAAGGTCAAAGGTCAAGTCACTTTGTCGCAAATCAGGGGAGTCGACGAAACCCTTATTTTTTGAGTAATTTTGATTGGATCGCCTTCAAACTTCATGGGAATATAGTTCATGGTCTGGTGCTCAGCTGATTAATTTTTGCTGGCGATTGGCCTTGACCTTCATGGTTAGCGCCTAAGGTCAAACATATTTGACCCCAAGGTCAAATTTTCAAGTTTTAGGAACCATATCGTGTAGTACCTCAAATTGAACACCTCGATGAGTGCTTTCTAGATATGTCAAGCTTGAGACATTATGACGTCATTTGGTGACGTTATGAGGCAAAAGCATATTTTTCATGGTTACTCTGTAGAACGATTCTCATCGGAATCTCTCGGAGGCAGATATTCCTCAAGGAGTCGCTCCTGGTGGATAGCAGCTCTGTTCACCTCAGTGTGACCTTAAAGAAGTCACATGTGGTCACCTTTTGGCAAGATACGGGTCACCCTGCGGGTGACGTTGGTTTTTATTTTAATTTTTGACCTGTTTTGAACTTAACTTTTTTGTAGCACATCAACGTTGAAGTTTTTTTCTTTCTAATGTTTTTATCCACCACACTGTTTTACTGATTACAATATACAAATAAATATATTGCTTTAAAATTATTTGGATCAGACTTCACTGCAATGCTTTATAAAAAATATTATTAGACTAATCTTTTAAAAACGATAAATGTATAAACAGGCGAGCATTGGGTGGCTTTGACACCAACTCTCTGGTTGATGTTGTGGAATTGTTTTCTACATTCTTGGAACCAATGTGTTTTATGACATCATTATAATTTAAATAGCCGAAATAGTGTTAGTTTCATTTTTTTTTTTAATGATAACCCCTGTGGTGGCCATCTTGAATTTCAAACTTTCAATGGTATACATGTGCCCTCCAGGACTATTGAACTTTCAAATGAAGTGTTCAGCTGATAATATAGATGCCAATGTTGGCACAGCTGATAGATGCAACACATTTCATGGCACTGTCCTCGTATGATAAATTTACCAACGGGTTCCTACAGACGTATCAGAATGCGGGAGCGTGGCTGAGCCGACGAAACTGGAGAACAAAGTTTTAGCAACCCTGGAAAAAAAACAACAAAACGTCAGCAACACCAATCCATGTGGTTTGCAGTGAGCACTTTGTCAAGGAATACTGCATTAGATGCCGGCTATTAATTATATAAATTGATTTGCAGTAGGAGGTGACTTATTTATATATTTTATCAATTGCACAGTCGAGCAAGTGATTCAAGTCACAGGAATAAGCTGTCTGTTCCATGACGGTATTGTACATCCTCGCATTGATCTTTGTCCACGACGGACGGTACCGAGGAATCCTGGGTTTTGGCATGACTCAAACCTATGGAGGAACACGTCTGGGTCTTCAAGACCTATTTGTAGTTCACGAATTAAACTTTACTGAATGGAATAACTTTTTTTTTACCGTATAAAATACAAAATCTTGAATAAGTATACCATAGTTACCTCCACCACCGAAGGTGGTCAGAAGTTGTTTTCACCTCCTCCGTCTGTCTGTCTGTGAACAAGACATCTCAAACAGTTGTGGACGGATTCGGGCGAAACTTGGTGGATGAGTTGGTTAGGAGATGAGAACAAGCTCATTAAATTTTGCTTCGGGTCCGGATTCAGATCCGATAACACGTAAACTGTTCAGCTTGCCCGAGGTATGCACTTTACCCGGTGCCATGCGAGTTTCAGTCTGCTTCCAGTTAATATATCCATCATGAAGCATAAAATAGACTTTTTACCTAATTTGTCATCCTTTGCTGTACATCTATCGAATGACGTTGACCTCAGTGACCCGAAGTGCGGGTACCAGGTCTACCTTGCATGTTCTTACCACTGATTTTTATCATGTTTTTAAAATAAATTTTGCAGGCATCCATCCTCGGGATGACCGTGACAGGATCAAGTACGAGCTTCTCGAGTATGCAGTACCTGCCATCTTCCTGGCTCATCCTGCCCATAACCACAAAGTCACTCGAAAGAGAAAACCACCGAAGCAAACGACTCCATCAGCTGATTATGTTTCTCGCCCTCGACCTTCGAAGATACTCCGTAGCGATCATAATTACTTTGCATCTGCAAGCGTACTTGAAAGGAAAACCAAAAGAAACCGAGCGACAACTGGACGACCCTCACAGTTACGATTTGCGCACTGTGTCCGGGCAGAGATCATCGCCCAGGATTTCTCACAGAAGAGACTGAACATTTAAAGAGAAGAGAAGGCTTTTGTGAAGCACTGCACACACTTATTGGATGCAGTTGAGCTGAAGAAGGAAGTCATCTCCGATCCAAAGGGTACCGGCGACGGTCGACTGCGGAGATTTTCAATCGTCGTGCTGTGACAGCCTTGTGACAGAGGCCCTTTAATGGTTGTTGGGCTGACTTGTTATTGGCATACTTACTTGTAGATCGCTTATCCGGTGCAGTTTCCGCGGAGATAGTCGGGCAGCTAATCTGTATGCTGAGGGATGTATCCCCAAGGCCATGAAGCCATACTTCTGTCGTCCTCGAGATCCAAAAGTCTGTGTGTGTCTCTCTCTCTCTCTCTCTCTCTCTCTCTCTCTCTCTCTCTCTCTCTCTCTCTCTCTCTCTCTCTCTCTCTCTCTCTCTCTCTCTCTGTCTCTGGGTCTCTATCTGTCTGTCTGTCTCTGGGTCTCTGTCTCTCTCTCTCTCTCTCTCTCTCTCTCTGCCACTCTCTGTCACTCTCTGTCACTCTGTGTCTCTGTCACTCTGTGTCTCTGTCTCTGGGTCCCTGTCTCTGGGTCTCTGTCTCTCTCTGTCTGTCTCTGTCTCTCTCTGTCTCTCTATGTCTCTGTCTCTCTGTCTCTGTCTGTCTCTGTCTCTCTCTGTCTCTCTCTGTCTCTGTCTCTGTCTCTGTCTCTGTCTCTGTCTGTCTCTGTCTCTGTCTCTGTCTCTGTCTCTGTCTCTGTCTCTGTCTGTCTCTGTGTCTGTCTGTGTCTGTCTCTGTCTGTGTCTGTCTCTGTGTCTCTGTCTGTCTCTCTGTCTCTGTCTCTGTCTCTGTCTCTGTCTCTCTCTCTCCTTTTTTAATTAGGGAAATGATGAATGTGCAATATAGTTACTTGTGACTTGTCTCGTTGCTTTGCAATTGATCAAATGTGTCCAGCTTGTTTGTTTCGTTATGATGTTGGGACTCTCTTCGAGATGGTGTTATTGATTTATGGTGGGCTGGCAGGATGTCCGAGAGGTATGCTTCAACATCATCAACATCTGCAATGCAATTTCAGACTTGCTTGCTAAAGTGGTGGACTGGTGGTTAAATACTAACCACCGTGTTTGAACCGGTGTTCATGATGGTTGAAGGATAAAATGGTTCACATCATGTGAACGCTTTTCGTTATAGCTCGTCATTGAGCTCAATGCAGGTTATGTGAACTTGCTGAACATATCAAGACTTGTACAAATATTTGATGTTTGTGTACATTATTCATTGAGTGTTGTCAAATTGCTCGGATGATCAAATAAATCGCTGTATACACATCTGTATATAAATATCACGAATACATCTATGAAGTCACACAATATTATTTTCAATAAGAGAACCAATAGTAAGTAAACTGGTGAACAATCTTTTTGTCGGTATGAATCTCATTGTCTGATTCTTGTTCTTCTTTCGTGTGGAGCACATGGCTGTGAATAGCATCAATGGCTGAGGGCGCAACTGTACTGCTGATGCAGTGCCCCCCTATAGTAGTGAGAGCATAAATTTGTAATTTGTTTTGGGTGCCGACACCGTGGGATCTTTAACGTCCACCAACTGATGTCGGTGTATGGGACACCAGTTTAACGTCCATCCGAGGGATGGCACACACTGATGAATCGTCTTGCCTGCGAGACACCAGCTTGACGGTTCATAGCTGGGTCGGGATCCAAACCCAGGCTCGACGTCTCGGAGGCGAGTGTGTGTGGTGTGTACCTCTAGGCAATTCTGCCAGTCCAGATTGTCTGAGATTTTTCTCTTTTCTTTTTCCCTCCCCGAAGTATTTTTGGCACCCAACATTTATAAGTCACGTCAAAACCGAAAACGGTGGAGAGAGAGCATGATCATTGCTCCGTACTCCTCTTACTGACACAAGCACCAGATAGTCTTGTAGTGAGGTGGCTAAGTACCCGATATAGAGACGATTGTGCACTTTGTGGAGTACAAGCACCAAATATGGCACACGTGTTCAGGAACATATTTCAAATAAATCTAGATATAGAGACATAGTCTGCAATTTTTTTTCACCAAGCAGCCATTTTCCAAGAAGTCAGCCAAGATGACTAACATACGCTGTATACATAGGTATACTGTATCTTCGAACGGTCACGATGACGTTATTTCAAAAGTTGAGATGAACATTTTCGGAGATCATAAATGTGAAAATGATCGTACCATTCCATTTGAAACAGAAACTTTGTACCAAACGAGCACCATTTCCCTTAATTCCTGCCAAGATTGCTGTCTACTGTGTCAAGATTCGTATTGCAACCGACGGAACGAGAAGGGCACTCGGTGGAGCGCGTACCTCCGCCACGTAATGCCTGATCCACGAGAACATATCGGGCCCAATACATTTTTGAGATATCGTGCTATTCGAGGTCCGTCTAAAAAGTAACGGGACTGAGCTTGCTGTGTGCTCCACTTACACAACTTGAATGAACGGGTTGTGTCACAGTCTGTCGCAACATTCCAGCAATATATATGATTTGTGATGGTTGACTGCTCATTGTGTGATTTTTTTTTTTAATTTTTTTTTTTTACAGGTCGTGCTTTCCATGTTGTCCAGTCTGAGTCATCGCGCTGTGAGTCGTGAGCAGAGAGCCAATCTGAAGTTTCTTGCCAAGCTTGGCAAAACACCTTCCGAATCCTTTGCAATGCTGCAGCAAGTCTACGGGGGAAGAAACGACGTCACGTACACGTGCATTTGAATGGCGCAAGAGGTTCAAAGAGGGACGGGAGGAGGTTGAAGACGATCCACGGTCTGGAAGACCTTCAACGAGCAGAACGGCGGACAACATCGAGCGTGTGAAGCAGATCGTGCGCACAAATCGCCGACTCATGGTGCGGATGATTGTTGAGGAACTTTCCATCAACAAGGACACCGTCTGGAGCATCATCACTGAAAATCTCCAAATGCGCAAAGTGTGCGCAAAGATGGTCCCCAAGCTGTTGTCCGAGGACCAGAAACAGCAAAGAGTCACTGTCTGTCAAGACACTATCGAGCGCCTCGAGGACGATCCAGACCTGCTCGGGAGAGTCATTACTGGCGATGAATCATGGATATTCGAATACGATCCCGAGACCAAACGGCAGAGTCGTCAGTGGAAAAGTCCGGCATCACCAAGACCAAAGAAAGCAAGGATGTCGAAGTCGAAGGTCAAGATGATGCTCATCGCGGTTTTTTGACATCAAGGGCATCGTCCGCTTTGAGTTTCTACCACACGGTCAAACAGTGAATCAATACGTGTACAAGGAGATCCTCCGGCACCTCATGAGATCAGTCCGGGACAAGAGGAGGGATCCGTGAGAGAACAACCCCTGGGTGCTCCACCATGACAACGCCCTTGCTCACAGTGCCCTGAGTATCCGACAGTTTCTGGTGGAGAGGAACGTGCCAACTCTGGAGCAACCCCCGTATTCACCAGACTTGGCCCCTTGTGATTTTTTTCCCTATTCCTCAAGCCCAAGGGGGTGATCAAGGGGACCCGATTTCCTGATGTGGAGGCCATCAAAAGGGCCGTGTTGACGGAGCTCCGGAGGATTCCAGAATAAGCCATCCGGGGATGCATCGAAGCGCGGAAGAAGAGGATGGACAAATGTGTGAGACTGGAGGGAAACTATTTTGAAGGGGACAAGCTGTGATTTCATATATATATTTTTGTAATAAAATTTCTGTGAAGTCAGTCCCGTTACTTTTTAAACGGACTTCGTATATCGTTTTTGGCCCAATCTCTCAATGGTGAAGGATCACTGAAAAAATTCTCGTATCGGGATCCGGATCTTCAGTAAAATCCAATCAGTTTGTCCTCGTCACACACCGAACCTGTCCACAACATTTCATCTGGATCAGTCCACAACTTTTTGAGATATCCTCCAAACAGACAGAGAGGGGTGAAAACATAACCTCCTTCCACCTGTGCTGGCGGAGGTAATTCCGGTAAACGGCTCGATATACACGCATGTTTTCAGTGATGAGAGCTCTGAAACATGAATATGATCATTACATTTTAAACATCTACTTACAATCAATCAAACAGGCGTCGTTCACAAAAAAAAACAGACTTCAATATGGCCTACATATGCACATAGGAATTCATGTTTACCTGCTGAAAATCTGGGGAATGGGTTTGATATTTGAATATTGTGAAATTTGTGGGAGTAGAATGGTATAGATTCATATCTTATTGAAACTGTCAAAAAAAAAAAAACTCAGTTGGGATCCAATCTGCATTGAAATCAAACTTCTTCGTCGATTTCACTGCTCTCGTACTACAGGGCGATTTTTCGATTCGAGAACCTTAATTAATTCCCATTCACTAAAAACAATATCAGTTACAAACCTAATATTTTGTGTGGATGTCGCCCAATGTTACAGAAAGAGGTGACTCGATCCACACAATTAATTACCTTAAATGAAGTGCTTGAAGTGAAGTGTCCACCGCCATGTTGCGGGCACAAATTCATTTTTCGCAGCTTGCTGTCCAACCCAGAGTGCAGCATTTCTTGGGAAATATTGCTGATTGTCAGGTCAGGTCAGGTATGGGAGCATGTGCCAGAACAGCGCGTCGCTGCGTCCACTTTCCACCCGTACTCTAGGGGCCTCCGTCGGGCCATCCCCCAGGCAGATGCCAAGCCCATCCCCATCTCCTTGAGATGATGGTCAACCTGCTGCAACCACGAGGCATGTGGTCGGGTCATTGGCCTCCTCCACTCACGAGACTCCCTCGCTGAGAGAATCTGGTGAGCAGGATCAGCGTCAGGAAAACGAGCCATAAGTCCATACATCCGCAACTGACGCTCACGGACTATGCAGGTAACAAATCTCATCCGAGTCTCTCTCAGCAACCGCTCGTTGGACACAAAATATGACCAGCGTTGCCAAGGATTCTCCGAAGAGACCTGGTAAGAAAGGAATTAAGTCTCCGTCTCAGATCCTCAGTCAGAGTCCAAGTCTCGCATCCATAGAGCAAGACTGGAAGTACCAAGGACCTGAAGACTCGGACTTTCGTCCTCCCGCACAGGTACCGGCAGCGCCACACCCCATGATCCAGTGAATCCATGACTCCCCAGGCCCGACCCAGACGTCTATTGACCTCTGACTCGCAGCCAGCAGAGACATCAATATCACTGCCAAGGTAAGTGAATCTCTCCACGACCTCAACATCCTCACCACAAACAGACACAGACAGGACAGCAGCATCCAAGATGTCACCGAAAGCCAGGATCTTAGTTTTGACTCAAGAAACCCGTAATCCCAGCGGCTCTGACTCCTCATTCAGCACCTCGAGGGCCCCCAAGAGGATGTCTAAAGTCTCCGCAAAGATGGCTGCATCATCTGCAAAATCAAGGTCCGAGATCTTGACATTCCCAAACGATGCACCGCAGCTTGATCTCTCCAACATCCTCCCTAAAATCCAGTCCATACAAGTGCTGAAAAGTGTGGGGGGGGGGCAGTACACACCCCCTGCTGAACTCCAGTAACAACTGGATATAAGTCAGAGATGGTACCACCACACTTCACAGCACTCTCAGTACCAGAGTAGAGTTCACACATCAGATCGATCAGTTTTGCTGGCACCCCACGAAGACCAAGAATCCTCCAGAGGACATCCCGATTCACTGAATCGAACGCTTTACAGAGATCAACATAGGCTGCAAGCAGCCCCTTTTAATTCCTTTGGTACCTGGTCTCTTCGGAGAATCCTTGGCTATCGCTGGTCGGATTTTGTGTCCAACGAGCGGTTGCTGAGAGAGACTCGGATGAGATTTGTTACCTGCATAGTCCGTGAGCGTCAGTTGCGGATGTATGGACTTGTGGCTCGTTTTCCTGACGCTGATCCTGCTCACCAGATTCTCTCAGCGAGGGAGTCTCATGAGTGGAGGAGGCCAGTGGGCCGACCACATGCCTCGTGGTTGCAGCAGGTTGACCATCATCTCAAGGAGATGGGGATGGGCCTGGCATCTGCCTGGGGGATGGCCAGGTGGAAGCCCCTGGAGTACCGGCGGAAAGTGGACGCAGCGACGTGCTGTTCTGGCACATGCTCCCATACCTGACGTGACCTGAGTGACGAATCCTTAGTCTCATACGCTCGTTGACCGGTGTTACCTCAATTATCATTGGGGTCAGCTTATTGGACACAGCTACAGCAACTCCTTGAGTATGGTAACCATCAGAGCGACCCGACCAATAGTAGGTGTAACCACCCACCATTATCTCGCCGCAATACCGATGTCCAAACGCTTGAGCTCAGATGATAACAGAGACAGGTGATCATCCTCTCTTAGGGATAGGACATTCCAGGCACCCACCCAAAGGGACCGCCTCAGGTTAACCCAAGGAGACCGCCGTCTACCAGACGACACCTCAGCACCACTCCGAAACACTCTCCCGCAATCTGACCCAGGGATGTTACCCCGTGGTTTCCCTCCTATCATCAAAGATTGGGGGTCCCGAAGGCTTTTCCCCAATCCCGTCATCCGGTGAGCTGCCCTGCGAAGGGAAGCTGCACAGGAGGTACTCTCATGGAGTGGGTTTTCAGGTTTTTTTTGCGTAAAGATTTTGTTGCTGATTGTGTCAGTGATTATTACTTTGAATTCACCAAGAGTGTGTGCATTTGGAGCGCACACACTATATCCTTCCAATATGCCCACAAAAATGTATTTGGCAACATAACATCTGGGGACCCGAACAGCCCAACATTGTCTGGCGTCACGGCACTTGGCTGGCGCATGTGCTTTTTAACTTTCACGCAGCCTGTTTCTCTGAACTGCTTCACCAGTTTCCACGTTACTGATTTTGAAGGTTTAGTACGACAACAAAAACGACTTTTAAATGCAATTTGACATTCCCTAAAGGATGCATTCTTGACGTCACGTTCAACGAGAAACACGTGCTCTTCCACAGTGAGCGCCACGGCGTGACCGAGTGGAAACCGTTAAACGCCGCTGCCGGGTCACGTGATACCTGATCACTCTCAAAATCATGTCATGTCTTTCTGTAACACTAAGCTACATTTGCCTCAAATATTGGGTTCCTTACAGATATCGTTTTTAGGTCATCTCAATAAAACCAGTGTCGATGTACGTACGTACGTCCGTCCCCATTTTTTCTTCCGATTTTCTTGATATTTGGTATGTGGGTAGATGTCGATGAGTGATACACGACGGTATGACCTTTGACCCGATTGAAGGTCAACGTCAAGGTCACTCCAAAGTTGCGAAATCGTCCATTTTCAAAAATCTACCTCCTCCGCCGTTTGTGATCCGATCTTCGAAATTCCTTCGGATTCTGAAAATATGGAACAATATCTAAATTTGGTCGGGCCGGTTTTTTTTTTTTTGAAATTCGTCCTGGTTATCGAGTCACGTGTCTTCAAAGTTGGAAAAAAATCGTCGATGTGATACGGTCCAAAAAAATTTGCCTGACTTTTTGAAGACGCATTGATCATAAATGTTCCAAATCGACCATTTTCAAAATCTATCTCCGGATAACTCGGAAATGGAGTTTGATTTCTGAGGTTTTCTATCGTTTTTAGTCCCGGGCTTTCGTCTGTACGTTGAACCAAAAGACAAGACGACATTGAAGCCATTCTAGGCCGATCAGTGATCCACATCTACAGAGCTTCGGAGATGACCGTCACCCCCAACCGGGGATATAAAAAAATTACCCTGTATAATATTTCACGAGTCCGCATAAAGAATGCAGTTAACTTGGTAAAGAGTCTGAAGATGTTCCAATTATGAGAGTCCTCTTTGATGCTACCACATATGTTGTACAGTCTTATGAACAGTCTCCATCACACGAGCACAACGCTGTGAATTTGAGAGCTGCCTTTTTACACTTGCAACGGGCAGTCTTACATCCTTTCTTGCAGTCGTATGAAATTGACTCGTGGCAAATTTTAAAGACTTCACATGTGTTTGTCCAAAGATGATAATAAAGTCCATCTTGATTCTTTGTCCAGCCTCAGGAGAAGGACATGGAGGCACTGGATTAGGAATGAGCGCCTGAGCCCACACGTGTCCTCCCTGATATGCAACTCTCGGAACACGGTGTTCTATTGCAGCCCTGGTCGGTGGAACTTTGTCTCCGGAATTTCTTCTTGCAACATCTATGTCTGTCCAATTGCACGTCTTGTCATGCAACGGAATGACAAATTTCTCGATCGTTCTCAAGGTCTGTTCAGGAATGTTCTTTTGGAGCAGTGGAGAGATTCAAGAGTGCTGGTGTGAGTTCAGGCAGAGACACCCATGTCTTCCAAGCAGTTATCTTTCCATGCCCAACAAAGGCTGACACTGTGTCCACATCCTGTCATTGCATGAAACGTGGGTAGGGATTGAGACTTTTCAAGTGGAATTCTGACTGCTTACAGGAGGCTTTGCAGTAAAGAGCGAGAAAACATTTGGCATGATACTTGCTCTCTAAAACCACCGTGTCCCCTTCTCTCAGCTTTGCCAAAAGACTCGTGTCTTGAATCAAGGGGGCACTCGAATGAAAGGTTGATGCTTCACGGAGACCATCTTGTCCTGGTGGTCCTTCGCAGAAAGAGCAGAGGGCACGTTGCTCTTCCGATGGAAGCTTAAAAACTTTGACCATGTGTGTGTGGATACATCAGAATCTTCATATTGGGTCACAACCCGAGATGACTCCGCTCCACCTTTTGAAACCTGCATGTGGAGATAACAACGAACCAACCACACACACACACACACACACACACACACACACACACACACACACACACACACACACACACACACACACACACACACACACACACACACACACACACACACACACACACACACACACACACACACACACACACACACACACACACACACACACACACACACACACACACACACACCAGTCTCACATCACCTTCGGGCAAGAGACAAAATAGGACTGCAATTCCTGAAGCTCACCTGGATGAGGAGCAGCAATCACTCAAATCCCCCACCGACCCCCTTTGATCCTAATTTGTTTTTGTTTTTAATGCCATGAACAAACTTTGGTACATCATGGGTGATGAAGGTTGTGGTCGAGTTTCATCGAAATCGTGTGTGCGTGTGTGTGTAGATGTTGCTTGGATATTCTCATTGTTGTGCACTTTTCACAGGACGTGTACATGACCAGACACCGCACATTGTAATGTGTAATATGGATCACGTGACGTCATGCTATGTGTTCCCCAAGCAACCTGCACATCTCCACATCCTCACGAGAATTCACGGACCGGTGTTTGTGTTTGTCCGTCGCCGCGGCGACTCCGACAGTTCTGGGCCAATTACATCCAGACTTGCTACACAGGATCGGCATGGCCCCGAATAATGTATCGGGGTGTTTATATCATTGTCGGTGGTCTTGGGGGTGGGAGTGAGTGAAGGGATGCAAGTTCCTCCATATAAATGTGTACCGTGTAGCGCCACCTCCAGGTTGGGGAGGGTATTACAAATCTCCGCCATGTACGGTACAGTATTCCTGTCCCCACGTTGTCCAGCACAGCGAGGTGTTTTGAATTGTAAAGCAGTAGGTATGTTTTTGCTTCATGCACGTAAACTGAGTTGTTGTTTTTTTTTGTCTCCACAGAGCTGTCCGTTGCCTATACACCGCCCAAATAAAGGCGTGCGTCAGAAGAACGCGTTGCGTGCTCGGAACAAGATGTCCCGTCGGGCGGGTACCCTGCTCGTCTTTACAACAAATAATTTCACTTTCTGTGCTTTGATTTCACCGGACATATTGACAGGTGCCTTCAGGTGAATGTTTTGCATCACATCATGTTGCATTGACACGGTGGACAGCCTAAACAATAGTGTTTGTGACGTCACTGAGGAGCGGATGGAGGTTTCGATCAACTTCCGGTTGGAAAAGCTTCGCACACCGTTGCTTGAGCTGAGAGTCCGCGACGCGTCCACCGAGAGCAGCAGCTCTCACCTCAACACAGGGGGCTCTCACTGGATCGAGAGGGTACGCACACTCTCCTCCAAGCCAAGCTGTCTCGCCTGGGTTCGACCCGCGGAGTTAGACGAGCTATCGCCGGCATCATGGCCAAATTTTTGCCCTAACTAGTAGAGGGCACTGCATCAGCGGCACAGTCTTGCTCATGCTTTCACCGGCCTTGCTGCTGACTCCACCTTTCCTGCCGCCATGTTACTAAGCGGTGCCGAGCGTTCCGTTCCGTTGGAGTGCTTGCTTGAGCGCTTTGAATCACGCTCTCGTTTTTTGTAGGAAGTGACGTCACGCCGACCGTTCCCGACAACCAATCGTCGTTTAGGCCACGCCTCACGCGAACTCCAACCAATCGTCGTTTAGGCCACGCCTCACGCGAACTCCAACCAATCGTCGTTTAGGCCACGCCTCACGCGAACTCCAACCAATCGTCGTTTAGGCCACGCCTCACGCGAACTCCAACCAATCGCTATGGACCGATTCTGGTGAAGCACCGCCCCCTTGGCCTTGGGAGTTTGAAATTTGTTTTTCCTCCTCCAATTGTGACGGTTGAATATGACGTAGGACACGGAAACGGAAACGGAAAATTTGTACAACAACAACAGCAACAGCAGCAACTTTGCGAACATGGTGGATGTTTGGTCAGCAGCTCGTTCCGATTCGAATTCCGAGCGTTTAGATAATAATAATAATCGGCGGTTCCGTGGGATCAGTGAAGGTTCTTCGTCCGATTGTGGAGGACGCGACGACTCGACGGGGAAGTTCCAGGTGCTGGAGGTGAAGGTTAATGAATGGTTCGTGGATTTCATCTTCCACTTGACCAAGAATGCGTTTTACTGCGGGGCCTTCGCGGACGTTCGCGGCTTGCGGGGCCTTTTCCACGGTAACCACGTGTTTACACGGCACGACACGGCACGACACGGCACGGCACGACACGGCACGGCACGGCACGACACGGCACGGCACGGCAGTCACGATTTACAATGAATAATAATGAATGAAATCTGCGAGTATAAAATGGACGTTTGGTCCAACCGTACTTTGGCTTTTCGTGAGGTTTGCTTACAAACGGTTTTTCGTATTAAAATAATAATTATTGTATGTACAATTGTTATATATCATTTATCAACAAACGCTGCTGATTTAACGGTTATTTGAATGTACTGTTATTGTTTGTCACTGCCGTGTTTGGTTTTGGGTGGAGAGAGAAGGAGGAGGAGGAGGAAGAGGAGGCTCGATGGTTGGGGTGGTGGGCTTGGGATCCGTGGATCCTGAGTTCAAATCCCATTCGGCTGTTGAATTAATACCAGGTGGGGTTGACTCGGCCTGTCATCCTTCCGAGGTCGGCAAGATGAGTGCCAGCTTGCTGATTATACTGTGTCGGAGTGGCGACACGTCCAGTATTGTGCCCAATCGCCAAGGAGACTGCTCAGGCAGCACCAACACTCTGCACAGAGTATGGTCCCAATGGATGGATGGATGGATGAGGAGGAGGAGGAGGAGGAGAAGGAGGAGGAGGTGGCAGAAGAACAATCATTGTGCTCCTTCTTGATCACATCACATCACATTACGTCACGATAAACATCACGTCACGTACACGAACACATCACTTCACAACACGTCACAAACACATCACTACGCTTCACATCACATCACAGACGCATCACATCACAGACGCATCACATCACAGACGCATCACGTCACAGACACATCACAGACACATCACGTCACGTCACGTCACATCACAGACACATCACATCACAGACACATCACGTCACAGACACATCACGTCACATCACAGACATCACATCACAGACGTCACGTCACGTCACGTCACAGACACGTCACGTCACGTCACAGACACGTCACAGACACATCACGTCACGTCACAGACACATCACGTCACATCACAGACACATCACATCACAGACACGTCACGTCACAGACACGTCACGTCACGTCACAGACACATCACGTCACGTCACAGACACATCACGTCACGTCACAGACACATCACGTCACGTCACAGACACGTCACGTCACGTCACAGACATGACGTCACGTCACACGTCACGTCACAGACACGTCACGACACGTCACGTCACGTCACGTCAGACACGTCACGTCAGACACGTCACGTCAGACACGTCACGTCAGACACGTCAGACACGTCACGGACACGTCACGGACACGTCACGGACACGTCACGGACACGTCACGTCACAGACACGTCACAGACACGTCACAGACACGTCACAGACACGTCACAACACCTCCCATCACGGACACATCACAAACACGTCACGGATCAAGTCACGGAACACACGTCACGTCACATCACGGAACACACGTCACGTCACATCACGGAACACACGTCACGTCACATCACGGAACACACGTCACGTCACATCACGGAACACACGTCACGTCACATCACGGAACACACGTCACGTCACACGTCTTGCGTCGCGTCACAGTACACATCACGTCATAGTAGGTTTAGTTCTGTGATCAGCGCCCTCGAGATATCAAATGACACCCCACACAAGGTGCATCTTCGCCAACCCCCCCTCACCGCCCCCCCCCCCCCCACCATTTGTTCAACTTTTGAATACTTTATGAAGGGGTAGAGAGTGCAGGTAGTATTGAGGGGGTAGAGAGTGCAGGTAGTGGTGAGTGTTTTGAAAAATAGATGCAGGATATTGGGTAAACAGCTGAAAGCAAAGGATTGAGAGGTCATGTTTTCTTGGATTCTCCCAAGATTAGGAAACGATATAGAAATTACGCCCGGCCGGCGTCCCAGAAGGTCGCATGCATCTCCTGGCCCTAAATCCGGCCCTGCCTCTGATCATTCCGATGCAGACAACTTAACGGTTGCACTGCACATCCGAAAAGGACTTGGGTTCTGAAATCTCTGGTTCCACAAGTACGGATCGAGACCTTTTAACTCTGCCACCGAAGGTGGACGGTGCTTATGTTTTCACCGGTTTATCTGTAAGCACGACATCTCAAAAAGTTGGGGACGTGTTTGGACGAAACTTGGAGGACAGGTTAGGTGTGTGACGAGGACAAATTGATTCGATCTTAGTGAAGATCCGGATACGGACACGAGATTTGAAAAAAATAAAAATAAAAATCTTCCAAATGATTCTTCCTAATTGCGTGACGGGGACAAAAACGATATATACATATGTATATATAGCACAATATTTCAAAAAGTTGTGGCCGGATTATGACAAAGCTTGTTGGATGAGGCGGTGAGGTGATGAGAACGAGCCAGTTAGATTTTGGTTGACGTTCGGATCCAGATCCGGCCTATCGGTGGGACCCGACAGGTCAGCAGTTCACCCTGGTGGAGGGACGCGCTCTACAGGGTGCCGTTCGAGTTTCACTCCTGTTTGTTTGTCTGTTTGTGAACAGAGCATGTCTCAATGCCTCAAGAACGTGAGATTTCCTCCCTTTCAGTTTAGTGTCTCATTATTGTGCCTCCGCCGGCGAAGTCGCCGGAGGCGTGATGTTTTCGGGTTGTTTGTCCGGCTGTCTGTCCGTCCGTCCGTCCGTCTGTGAGTCCGTGATAGTTTTCATAATCCGCAATAACTTGAGCACGGCTATAAGGAGCGAAGTCAAACTTGGTACAAGTATGTATAATGATGTGTCCACAAACTGATTATATTATGAGGTCAGAGGTCAAAGGTCAGAGGTCATGTCAGGTTAAAAAAAAAAAAAGTGCCATTTGAGAACAGCTGAAGGGATTTAAATCAAGCTTGGTACAAGTATTATAATGATGTAATAATGTGAGCGGAGGCAAATGTGTCGACGTGGCGATATCGAATGAAGTGCCATTCTTGTTTCCTTCTGCTCGGGGGTGATCCACGGGACGCCATGATAAGCTATTTGTGCACGATGACACGGCTTTTGTCCAAGATATTAGTCGTATTGATATTGTTTTGTAATGACATTAATATTACGCTGTCATAATGAGCGTTATTACTTTTGTTATTCGAAGCGGCCTTGGAAAAAATGCCGCGGCAAGCTATCTCGACGCGGATATACACCGTAACACCGATTTCGCCCGTCACGTGACCCTTGGTCCTCCTGTCAAGTTTGGTGGAGATTGGACAAGTAATGACAAAAATGCCCGCAGACGCACACCCTGTTGTGTGTGTGTGTGTGTGTTTTGGTAGGAGTAGGATGTTCATTGTATTGTTGCGGCGTTGTCTGTCGATTCGCTTGAACCGCGGATTTGTACCTCATTTCCCTTGCCCGTGACGTTGCATGATGCATTGAACATGAACAATCGATTGTTTTTCCTCGTCACTAATGGCTGCTTCTTCATATTATGCACCTGGCCATTGAAGAAGTTCCGAAAGCATTTACTTTCCTTCTTTCCCCGTTTTAGCTGTTTCGCAACGACCTTTGGATAAGAAGCTTGCTGAAAAGAAGTTGTGCACCACTGAACTGATGCTGCTTCTGTCGGAAGCGGAACACCTTGGTAATCCCTTGTTTTCCCCCCCCCCAGCCCCCCTCACTTTTCTTGATTTTGAAAGTGTTGTGCACGCGCTCCTCGTTTTGTGGTGGAAAGTGCAGAGAGCAGGCGTTTGCACCAACCGCCATTGTACATGCGTCGCATGCCTGCGATCTGTTGCCCGAAACGTGTGCGCCCCCCTTCCCTGGCAGATTGCGCTTTTGTTGTGACGCTAGATAATTGCCAACTTTTATTCCCCACCCCTGCGTTGTGCCGGGTTCAGCTCTGTTGCCGTAAGAAAGGCGGCGCAGCGATTTATTTGATTGATCGTAAAAGTCGACAGTCTCCAATGTGACCAAAGTAGCGCTCCGCTTTGTGAACTGTCCCTCGTTATTGAAGTTGCGCATGAGTGTCTGCGCTTCCAGCTCAGAGGGCAGATGGTGTGCGTGGGCCGGTTTGATTTGTGATCTTGGACTCGGAACATACTGTCGACGTCGTCGACGTTACCTTTATATGATCTGTGTCGGGGCGCTTGCTCGTTGAGATCATCGTGTGCTTGCCTCGCCTATTTTGTCCGTTTCTCACCGTCCATTCACTGGAAAGTCATCAAGATATTTTGATACTGGGAGCACCCGGAGCAATACGTTTGCTCACGGAGGAAATTGACTGCACCTGGCAACTCGTTGTGGGTGAGACACTCGGTACCTGCTCTACCCTGTACGTTCTGTCGATGTCAGTTGTTGATGTTGATGTCAGATGTCAGAGTTCAAGTATTAAGCCCTTGTGCTGCCGTCCTGGTGAACGCCTTCGCCTCCAAGGAAAACCGCTCGGCTATCCAGGCTGGGCGGCGTTAACCTCCCGTCCACTACAATTAGGTATGGTGGATTAAACAAACCGCCAGACCCCGCGACACTATGAATAACCAATTGGCAATTGCTTTGAAACCAACCACGAGGGCAAAAAACGCGATCGCTCGTGCAGAGCCGACGAGTTCGGATGCTGAGGGTTAAACGTTGAATCCTTAAATCCTCCTGTACTTACTTCCCGGTATGTCTTGACGTCATACGTTCCACTGTTCCTGTTCCATGTTTCGCCGAGACGCCAAGTGCATCAAAGCTTTTAAAATCATGAACGGCATTTAAAGATTGTAAACACGTTTGTTGGTGATGAACCGTTTTGTTCTTGTTGTTGTTGTATTTTTCTTTTCGGTATCCCCGTATCTATCTATAATTCCAGCAATGTGTGTGTGTGTGTGTGTGTGTGTGTGTGTGTGTGTGTGTGTGTGTGTGTGTGTGTGTGTGTGTGTGTGTGTGTGTGTGTGTGTGTGTGTGTGTGTGTGTGTGTGTGTATATATGTGTGTGTGTGTGTGTATGTGTATGTGTATGTGTATGTGTATGTGTATGTGTGTGTGTGTATATGACCGCCGTTTCTCGACAACCACTGGTCCGATCTAATTGAAACTTGCCCGGTATATTGCTGGGGACCTGAGGATGTGCCTTTTCAAGGTTTGATATTAATCGGACAAGTGCTTCCCACGTTATGGCCATTTATTTACCAACCAATGACAAGACACGTTGTTGCGTGGGTGTGGCCGATGGGGAAGGGAAGCTCAGCCGCGTTCCGCATTACGGGCTTCCGGAGAGTGATGACTTCGTGTATTCTAATAATTTCTCGATTTCTTATGTGCATTTATAGATAAACACAATGCCCCAAGTTATGTCGTTTTCATATTAGACGGTGTATAAATTTCGGTAACATCAGAGCGCTGGTATGCTCCGAACCAGGAAGTAATTTTTTTTCTCTCTTTTTTTTGTTTTTCCTTGCTACGACATTGCGAAAAGGTAAAATACGTTGGCGCTCATTGAATAATTGGGTATTAAAACTAAATTGCGAATAATATGTGAATAATATAAACTTCTGCACCACGCACATCCGGGCACGCGAGAGCGAAGAAACGGCCTGAGTGGTTGTTGTTTGTTGCTTGCGGTTTGAATATTTATTTATTATTTTTTTTTTTTTTACGGGCACGTACTAGTATTCAGAATTCCAATACCAGTATATCGATATATCGCCGGACCCTAACCCTCCACTCATTCGTTCCTCTTTTTCCCACCTGTGGAACCAACTTCCACATCTTCTCCAATCTCATCCCTCCCTGCAGGTATTCAAGACAGCTTGTTCACCACCATCTCAGATCGTCCCCAATCCAAAACAATTATATTTTCCACCCTCATTAACCCACCTCCACCGCAATCCCCCCTCCTTCCAAATTTCCCGTTTTGCCTACTAGTACTAATAGTTTCCTCTTGTATCCATCTTGTCCACCCCATCTTGCCCCTCATTCCTCCCCACACCCATCGTTTGTCTGTCTCCCTCTATCTTGTCCTTCAACTCTGCTGTTGGTGTCCCCCCCCCTCTCTCTCTCTCTACTGTTTTTTTTTTTGCCCTGTCGCATCCTGATATGTTCAGTGTACTAATTCTAGCTCTTCCAACAAGCCTCGACTATGTCTACAAAAAAATCCCAGAACGGCACCCGGTGGAGCAGATACCTACGCCAGGCTGAACAGTTTACATTTTGTATCCCACTGATAGGCTGGGTCTGGATCCTAACCTTTACCAAAATCTAATTCGCTTCTTCCAATCACCCAACCAACTCGTCCACCTCGTTTTGTAATGACTCATCCATAACTTTTTAAGATATCGTGCTATATATCGTTTTTGGCCCCGTCTCTCGATGGTGAAGAATCACTGAAAACAATTAAGCCCGATGTTGGCTTAGCGGTTAGGGTGGCTGGCTTGGGATCTTGGGGTCCTGAGTTTGAGTCCCATTGGCCGCTGAATTAACACCAGGTGGGGTTGACATTGACTCAGCGTGTCATCCTTCTGAGGTCAGCGAAATGTGTACCGGTGTGCAGCATCAGTGGCACAGCCACGCCCCAACAAAATGGTACCTACCCAGCAGCCGAGCTGCCATAGACAAGAAGGAAGAAGACTTAAAAATTTTTTTTAATTCTCTTCTCCGGATCTTCACCAAAATCGAATCATTTTGTCCTTGTCACACACCCAACCTGTCCACCAAGTTTTTCGTCAGGATCCATCAACTTTTTGGGATATACTGTTCACAGACAAACACAGACAGACAGACAGCGTTGAAAACATAACCAACGTCCACCTTTGGTGGCGGAGGTTTAAACCGCTCCCCCCCCCCCCAAAAACAACCAAAAACCACATTTGTGAGCTGAAGGTCCTTAGATCTCTTTTTTTTCAGTCATATTAAACTCCTGAAGATGTCTTGAACTTTCAGGAACTTGAGTGAGACATTTCAAATGTGAGCTTTTTCTCTCTGCGGCTTGCTGCAAATATGAATGTCCCAAGCATTTGAATACATTTTTTTTTTTTCTGAACTAACATTTACTCGAGGAAGTTCCACAACCCCCTTTGGGTTATGTAATATTTTTTGAGTCTGTCGGTCAGTAGCTTCAGCGTTGTCTGTTTTGTTTGGTGTGCTTATCAGAGAGGATGGTTGGAGAGGAAGCCTTGACCCCTCTAGAAGATGCAGTGAATGTTGTTGATACGGCGAAGAAGTTTGGTCTCGACATGAATGTCCACAAGCATGAGGAACTCATTCGCCAACAGGTAAGGATACTCGGTTGTTATCGAATGCATATTCGACTGGGATTAGATTCTGAATTCAGCCCGTCGGGCACGTCGTCTACCGAGGCGTGGCTGTGTCGCTGCACACCTGCACAGGAGTTTGTAATCTGGCGAGGGTGTCGACGACAGCTCGCCAAATCTTTGTGAAGGACACCGTTGGGATCTTTAACGTCCACCAACGAATTCTGGCAGACAGGATGTCTGTTTAACATCCATCTGAGGGACAAGCACACCCATTGATGAACGACCCAACCTGTGAAATACCGGGTTGACAGTTTATAGCTGGGTCAGGTATCGAATCCAAGCTTGATTGTTCAGAGGCAAGAGTGTGTCCCTCTCGGCTTTCTAACGGTCCGTCTAATTACGGTGCATAGTGTATTTCGATAGGGCTCGCACAAATGACTTGCGGATGTGAATGTCTTGAAACTTGGCTTGCATCGTCGAGCAGAAAAGCTTGAATGACACCAATGAATTGGTGGTAGGGTTTCCCACGATGAATGTGTGCTGTACGAGTACGACATGAGAAATCGCCCAAAGAGGTTGCGAGACTTCGACATAAGCCTTGCGTTTTGCAAACACCTTCAGAACATCATATCGAAGGTGAAGCCACGGGTATCGTGTGCACAAGCTTGCAGGAATGACATGTGGAGCGAACGCCACTACCCTTCGCACAGGCTCAACAACGCTGGTCTACTCCACAGCAGAATGTTGGATCCTGGTCTAGCCCAGACACGCACACACTGGAAAACTGGTGGACATCACGAGTCGGCTCCAACAGGTGGCAATGCAGCCGATTTCCTGAGACCCTGCAGAGCAGCGTCTTGGCTAACTAATGTAGCAGCGCCACATAAACGCTACAACTTCCTGGCCTTTCAATAAACCCCGACATCACATTCCCACCAACGATCGGGCTCAAATCCAGGAAGCCATTCTGGACCCAGCCATATCCACCACGAGCCAAGAAAGAGACCCCCGATGGAATATTCGATCAAACGCCGACATTCCACTAAAATTCCTCATCGCCAACCGCACCACGACCGGGAATTGTGCTCCCAAAGAAGATGTCGTCTTCCTAAAACCGAAGCAAGACATTCCCTGGAAAGATGTGGTCAATTCTTTTCACAAATGGTAGATGAAAGAAGCGCAATGCGAGACGGTGGTGCATCATACTGGAATGCCCATCGAGATCCTTCAAGGGTGATTTGAACAGCATTCACGAGGTTACTCTTGAAGCCATCAAGTGCTTTTCAGAGTTGAGATCCCTTTAAAATTTGTTGCTATCGACCTACGCCGCATGAACGTAGAATGTAGAAGGAGAAAAATATGACATTATGAGGGGGGGGGGAGATCACTCAGCCAGGCAATTAAAGAACTTGGCTTGTACGATTTATTCATTCATTGTTCACCTTTTTTAACGCCGTAAGCGATGTTGTAACTTTGCCTTGATGAAAAGATTTCTTCCCATTTTGCTCGCTCTTCCCTCCCTGCCTCATTTCCGCTGATGTGAAGTCGGTGGCCGTGTGCCTGATGAAGAGAAGGTTTAAAGTTGCCAAGAAGGTCTTCCAGCGACAGTATGGCGACGTGATGACAAAGCCGGTGAGATGTTTTGCGTAACCCCTCGAGTTGCAAGCGCTCGTTTCCGAGTTGATCCAGCTATATTCGTCACCATGACATTTAACGTGCCAACTGTTCCAACGTGGATTGTAAGTCACCAGGAAGTAGTTGGGCAATTTTTAACGGCATTTGTTTGACGTGGAACTGCGTGTGCCACCAACCATGAGCACGTGCACGGCCAGAAAATAAATTTGTTGACGTGATCTGGGG
This sequence comes from Eptatretus burgeri, assembly GCF_056783735.1. Lineage (NCBI taxonomy): Eukaryota > Metazoa > Chordata > Myxini > Myxiniformes > Myxinidae > Eptatretus > Eptatretus burgeri. The sequence goes on along the minus strand of NC_140977.1, from coordinate 10,604,685 downwards.
AGGAATCTTGCTGCCAGCATATTGTTAAGATCGAACACTCGTCTCCATCATGAGTCGGCCCCAACAGGCTTGTAGCTGAGCCAGGATTGGAACAAACCGAAATGCAAAAGCCGTCTCGGTTGATCGACACGAGTACGCTGTTGGCTGACGTCGCCGGAACACCACTCGGATATTAAGCTGCATTGGAATCCCGGCAAAAATGTTCTTTGACGCGGTGTTTTGGGGGGGATTTTTTCCTCTATTTAGCACGATGAAGCCCAATATTTGTATTACCTATAACGACAGGTATGTCGGTTTGAGTATGGGTACATGCAGGGTTCGTATACATCGATAATTTGTGTAATATAACTGGGGGGGCTGGCAGGATGGCCTCGAAGTATGCACACTCACCTCAAAGCTGTCTCGTCTGGGTTCGAATCCTGACCTGGCTGTAAATTGTCATCCTGGTGTTTCACAGGCAGGGTGATTCATCAATGTGTGTGCCGTTCCTCGGACGGACTTGGAACTGAGCGTCCCATCTACCGGTATTAGTTGGTGGACGTTTAAAGATCCCACGGTGTCCTTCACGAAGAGTAGGCGAGCTATCGCCGGCACCATGAATAAATTTCAAATTCCTTCCCTGATTTCCTGAGTCAGTGATGGACCTGACCAGGATTGTGGCCGAATAACTGCTTTGGCAGCACCAACGCTCTGCGTAGGGTGTAGTACATCATAATGATGATGATGATGATGATGATTACTGTAACTGTATCATTCTGCTGATTGGTTTGTCGAACTGAATTGCATCATTGTCATGATCCAGACGGTTGTTCAAGATCTCCTGGACATGATCAAAATGAGGAAGGTCACGTCGAGCTTTGCCTCCAAATATAGCATTGCAGGCTTCATGCAGTCCATGCAGAAGTTTCTTGAACCTCTTGTCCTGTCTGAGGAAGATGAAGGCTTCCTGCTTCGTGTAAGTCCCTTTTATTTCAATTCATCCATTTGCTTTGTCTGGATTTGTCTTCTGTATTGCCATTCTGAATCCTTAAACGATTAACTTCTCTCTCTCCTTCTGTCATCCTGGTGCTGATAAACTTTCCATCGTCCTCCCGTTTCACCTGGTCTCGCTCTCCATTTGTTCTTCCCTTTCATCCTTATCGTATGTCTGGAACAATAGTAATGGAAATTATTCTGCAAATGGTTAGGAAATTTGGTGGTAAAGGCAAGTATTACAATAAAGACACCCCTTCATCCTATGCAATGATCTCGACCACAGTTCAGTTACCTATTGGTCTGACAGGACAGTGCAGAGGTGGCGCTCCTACCCTTGCCTTGTCTAGTCTAGTCTGGGTTGGATTGCTGCATCACAACGTGCATGGTCCCTCGGATGGACGATATACTGGGTGTCCTATCTGCTGTCGTTAAAGACCCCACGGTGTCCTTCACGAACAGTAGGCGAGCTGTCGTTAGCGCCATGGCCAAACCGTGAAAAAAGTGCAGGTGAGTGACCCGAGACAATGGGGAAGCACCGTAATTTTGTGCTTTGATGAACATTAAAGCCGATCCACTGGGAAAAATCGCAGAACTCTCGGAATGCGTCCATCAATGAAAATGTAAATAAATAAATAAATAAATAACAAATGCAGGTAAGTGACCCGAGACGATATTTAAGCATACCCCGGAAGCACGGTTCATTATTGCTTACAATGTCCAAACATACCATATATATATATACAGTCATGTGCCACTTAACGACGGGGTTACGTTCTGAGAAACGCGTCGTTAAGCGACGTCGTCGTTGTGCGAACATTATTTTATTTTTTTCGTTTTCGAACATCATACTAACACAAACCCAGACACCAAGGCTATATAGTGTAGCCTATTGCTCCTCGGATACAAACCTGCACAGCATGTTACTGTACTGAATACTGTCGGCAATTGTAACACACATCCAAGAGACGGAAGACACGTTAGTTTTACCTTTGTGCTGTTCATGACGGTCATCGGTGTTGTTAGCAGCAGCTTACAATCTCCTCTCGCATTGATTATAGAAAGGTGAATAAATAGCGTTTGGATTTTATAAATACGTAATCATTGCATCGATGTTATAATTTATAAATGAAGAAACGAGCTCCTGTCAATTGTGATATATATTTTGGGAACAGTGCGATTGTTTTAACAACATAAAAAGCTTCACTAAAAATAAATGCGTTTCAATTTCGACTGAGAACAACGATTCATTCGCGGAATTCTTCAATTCAAAGGAAATTTACTTGCTAGAAGGTAAACGTGGAAACATTGGTTCAGTTTGAAAGCCGATTTCCTTGAATCCCGATTTAGCACGACCCTGCTTTTTTCGCGATGACATTTTATGGACCTCAACGGTCGCATTATAACAGGGCCACACTGTCATTTATTATCATTATGAGGGATTATGTACTGTACAGTGTACATAATTGTATGTGTTATTTTTATACGACTGGCAGCGCTACGTCGGCTACATCACTCGGCGATAGGAATTTTTCAGCTACCTTTTTTTTTTTTTCAGAGCTGGCAGATCCGTCGTTGCCCGGAACGTCGTTAAGCGGCGCATGACTGTATATATATATATATATATATATATATATATATATATATATATATATATATATATATATATATGTATATATATATATGTATATATAAATATCATCCTTCCGAGGTCGGCGAAGTGAGTACCAGTGTACTGGGCCGGTGTATACCCTGGTTAAAATAGGTGTACCATATCCCTGTGTCGAAAGAGGCGACCAGGGTTGCGTCAGGAAGGGCATCCGACGTAAAACATGTGCCAAATCACTATGCGGATCATACGGATGATCCGCTGTGGCGACCCCTTACGGGAGCAGCCGAAAGAAGAAGAAGAAGATATATATATATATATATATATATATATATATATATATATATATATATATATATATATATATATATATATATATATATATATATATATATATATATATATATATATACAGTGGGGAGAACAAGTATTTGATACACTGCCGATTTTGCAGGTTTTCCCACTTACAAAGCACGTAGAGGTCTGTAATTTTTATCATAGGTACACTTCAACTGTGAAAGACGGAATCTAAAACAAAAATCCTGAAAATCACATTGTCTTCTTCATCTTCTTCTTTCGGCTGCTCACGTTAGGGGTCGCCACAGCGGATCATCTGTGTGATCCGCATAGTGATTTGGGACATGTTTTACGCCGGATGCCCTTCCTGACGCAATCCTGGTCGCCTCTTACGACACAGGGACATGGTACACCTATTTTAACCGGGGTATACACTGGCCAAGTATACTGGTACTCATTTCGCCGACCTCGGAAGGATGACGGGCTGAGTCAACCCCCTGGTGTATTAATTCAGTGGCCCAATGGGGCTTGAACTCAGGACCTTTTGGATCCCAAGCCGCTGCCCTAACCACTGCGCCAACACCAGGCTTGCCTGAAAATCACATTGTATGATTTTAAAATAATTAATTTGCATTTTATTGCATGAAATAAGTATTTGATCACCTACCAACCAGTAAGAATTCCGGCTCTCACAGACCTGTTAGTTTTGTCTTTAAGCAGCCCTCCCATTCTCCACTCATTACCTGTATTAACTGCACCTGTTTGAACTCGTTATCTGCATAAAAGACAGCTGTCCACATTCAATCAATCAGACTCCAATCTCTCCACAATGGGCAAGACCAGAGAGCTGTCTAAGGACATCAGGGACAAAATTGTAGACTTGCACAAGGCTGAGATGGGCTACAGGACAATAGGCAAGCAGCTTGGTGAGAAGGCAACAACTGTTGGCGCAATTATTTGAAAATGGAAGAAGTTCAAGATAACAGTCAATCTCCCTCGGTCTGGGGCTCCATGCAAGATCTCACCTCGTGGAGCCTCAATGATCATGAGAAAGGTGAGGGATCAGCCCAGAACTACACGGCAGGACCTGGTCAATGACCTGAAGAGAGCTGGGACCACAGTATCAAAGAAAACCATACGTAACACACTACGCCGTCATGGATTAAAATCCTGCAGCGCACGCAAGGTCCCTCGACTCAAGCCAGCGCATATCCAGGCCCGTCTGAAGTTTGCCAATGACCATCTGGATGATCCAGAGGAGGAATGGGAGAAGGTCCTGTGGTCTGATGAGACCAAAATAGAGCTTTTTGGTTTAAACTCCACTCACCATGTTTGGAGGAAGAAGAAGGATGAGTACAACCCCAAGAACACCATCCCAACCGTGAAGCATGGAGGTGGAAACATCATTCTTTGGGGATGCTTTTCTGCAAAGGGGACAGGACGACTGCACCGTATTGAGGGGAGGATGGATGGGGCCATGTATCGTGAGATCTTGGCCAACAACCTCCTTCCCTCAACAAGAGCATTGAAGATGGGGCGTGGCTGGGTCTTCCAGCATGACAACGACCCGAAACACACAGCCAGGGCAACTAAGGAGTGGCTCTGTAAGAAGCATCTCAAGGTCCTGGAGTGGCCTCGCCAGTTTCCAGACCTGAACCCAATAGAAAATCTTTGGAGGGAGCTGATAGTCTGTGTTGCCCAGCGACAGCCCCGAAACCTGAAGGATCTGGAGATCTGTATGGAGGAGTGGGCCAAAATCCCTGCTGCAGTCTGTGCAAACCTGGTTAAGAACTACAGGAAACGTCTGATCTCTGTAATTGCAAACAAAGATTTCTGTACCAAATATTAAGTTCTGTTTTTCTGATGTATCAAATACTTATGTCATGCAATAAAATGCAAATTAATTATTTTAAAATAATGCAATGTGATTTTCAGGATTTTTGTTTTAGATTCCGTCTTTCACATTTGAAGTGTACTTATGATAAAAATTACAGACCTCTACGTGCTTTGTAAGTGGGAAAACCTGCAAAATCGGCAGTGTGTCAAATACTTGTTCTCCCCACTGTATATATGAAACAGACAGACAGGCCACGTTTAATCTGCGATTGAATGTATAATTTGCTTCAACGCAGCAGGAAGCTTCATCACAAAGCCGATTTGTGTTTATTTTTGGCCATCGCGCACTTTCCTCTACATTTTCTCGAAGACCAGGAACGTAACCCCCTTATTCC
>NC_140977.1:10564576-10594576 GCF_056783735.1 Eptatretus burgeri | reverse complement strand
GAAGGGGGGGCCATGAGGGTGGGTTGAGGAACTACTCGTCGCCACTAATCCTCGTAGCTGGGTCACTTGATTGTCCTTCGGCTTTCTTAATCTTCAGGGCTACCCATCGCTGGCCCTGCTTATTACTGGCTCTCGTCTCCCTCCTGGTCTCCAAAATGGCTGCATAGTGTCCTGCGTTCACCTTGCGCGTCGTAGACAAGGTTGGGAATGACATGACTTCTTGAATTGCAGGGAAAAGTGGGATTTGTTGGAAAGAAAGAAGGCCGTGACACAGGTGGGGATAAAAGTGGATGTTGCAGGTCATGTTGAAATGTTGGATTTTGGGAAGAGGGTGGGGTGTGTGAGTTGGTGTATGAAAGTAAATCAAACAGGGACGACACAGGAACATGTTTCCACTCTTTGCCAGGCCGGGCACATCTACTGATGGGTTCTACCAACAATGCCGAGAGCTTTACCTCGACCTTGTCCAGGACTATTAGATGTGACGCTGGATCCCTTTGCCACAAAAATATAGCAATGCTCCATTGGCCTCCAAATAAATGCCTCGGACTCGGGTGTGAAAATGGAAGTGCCGATGTCTAACTTTGCATGGCAGGCCGTTATTGTCGCGAACTTGCCTGAATTTCAAGATTGTCATCGATTCGCCTTGTTTGTGGCTTGTCGTGTGTTTCGCAGAAAACTGAAGACACCGCTTCGTCGGCGTCCGCGTCGCCAGTCTCGAGGCCCTCGTCTCATGTATCCTCGACTGCTGGTTCTTTGGAATGCGCTTCTGTCACCCTGGCATCCCAAGTTTCAAAAACCTCACGGCAGAGTCCCCACACCTCAAAAATGAATGAATCTACCGAGTGTACCTTGTTGGAGAGGTGGGTATTGTATTGCTTGCAAACAAGTTGTGTTGTTCTTTATTTTGTCGTTTTTGAAGATGTTGTCCTCAAAGCCTTTTGTTATCCCTGCCACAGAAGGGATATGGAGATTTCTTTCGTTTTTTATTCACCCATGTTTGTTTGTCTGTCGGCTTGGCTGTGAGCACAATATTTCAAAAAGTTGTGCACTAGTTATGACAAAATTCGGTGGACGAGTTGGTTCGGTGACGAGAAAAAGCCGATTAGATTTTGGTTCAGGTCCGGTTGCAGATCCGGCCCTTCGGTGGAATACAAAATGTAAACTGTTCAGTCTGGTGGAGGTATTAGCTCTACTGAGTGCCATTCTAATTACCTCTCACACGCAAAGCGAAAAGCGGGGTGAAGCAATTGGTTCACTGTCTGTCTGTCTGTCTGTCTGTCTCTGTCTGTCACCACAAGCGCCAGTTTATGATCGAGGAACAACTTATTTCAATTTAATGTTATATTTTGAACACGAATCGGAAGACAAATCTACCGTTCTGCAGTACTTTGGCTCTCAATCCGTCCTGATCATGCATGTGCAGCGAGGAGTAAGGTTAAAAAATTTTTTTTTTACTATGTCTGGAATAGTAAAACCAACTGGCATAGCAAAACCAGTCTAAAAAAAAAGTAAAAATCATTCCAAACAGGAAACCAACTCTTTTTAAGGACTTCATAAAGGACACAAACAACAGGCACGAAGAACAAATGCACCGTTTCATCAGGTGGTGTATAAGACACTGACTGCATGAACGGTGGTAAACTTCGGAATATATATAATATTGTTGCGGCCAAGGGTACCGAGACACCAACTCGTCACTCGGGGATGAATCCCCGGTTGTCCTCGGTAGAGCCGGACCTGGGACCACCGCTCACAATTAACATTATGGTACGGTGGGTTGTTTTAGAACCAAGAACGCCACCCAGTCAACGAGTTCCAGTGTCCGCCGTCTAATTGTTCCGTTTAACTTGAGGTCACGTGGTTACCTGAGCGGGGAGCGCGCCGTCGGCAAAGCACCAATGTTATCTGCTTAGATATTAATTAGGGCATCTGAGCGTTTTAACCGCTGGTGCGTGCCGACGATTTTTGGTCAAATCTGTGGTAATTACCTCCCAGTCTATCTCGGTTCGAACAATGCTAGACCAATGGAAGGAAAGGACAAACACGGACAGTTTGGAAATCGACAAATAATTCATTAATAATAAAATAAATAAATAAAAAGAACCTTTTATTTTCTCAGGTAAATAAAGAATGAATTTCAAAGCAAAATCAATCAAAATGCGAGGAAAGAGACAAAGAGCAGATGCTTATCGGGGGTTGACTTACAGCTAAACACAGACAAGGGTACCCAGCAGATCATTCGGGGGGGGGGAGGGGGGGGAATCGTCTCGCTCATCAGAAAGTCGTCCGTGAAGCGAAAACGTCCTGAAATGTGTGTGTGCATGTCACGTCCGTCGCCAGCACCCAGCTTTGCCGTGCACTCTCTCGCGGGGCAGCCTTGAATGCCAGCCTAAGTCTGGAGGGCACCGAGATCGTCCGTCGCGGGTTTAGACCCTGGTGTTGGTGACCGACCCGTGCCTCACTTGTTGGCGTGCCTCACCTCACGCTGCTCACACCCACACGCGCACCACACGCTCGCTTGCCGAAGCACTGGGAAGGACGAATTGACTCGTTGGCGCTGGTCAGACGCCCACACACACACACCACACGCTCACTTGCCCAAGCACTGGAAAGGACGGATTGTTTCGTTGGCGCTGGTCAGACACTCGCTTCTCTCACCCTGTGCTTTTTCCTCTCTCCTTTCGCTTTTTCCTTTTCCTCTTTCGTTTTTTCTCCTCACGCTTTTCGCTCCTCACGCTTTTCGTTCCTCACGCTTTTTGCTCCTCACGCTTTTTGCTCCTCACGCTTTTCGCTCCTCACGCTTTTCGCTCCTCACGCTTTTCTCTTCACACGTTTTCTCCTCAGAACATACCTCTCGCTCGTTTTTATATCTCCGGGCCGTCTCCGCGGGGTGCCACCCGCCCCAACCTCACCCCGCCCCACTGGCGCACGGTTACCATGACGACCTTTGCGCTCCCAAAAAAGGCGGGCGTCGGAGCTCACGAAAGATTGCCGCTGAGGAAGAATGGGGGCGGGCTTCAGAGCTCATGAAAGAAATGTGTGTGAACGTGTCTGTCGTAAAGAAAAAAGTTTCCCATAAGAGAGAGGGGATCTATCCTTTACCCTTCTCAACGCATCATATGTAAGATCCCATTAGACATGGGGATGGGGCTAATCTGAACATCCATTTAAGGAAATAACTGTCTGAGGACCTGGATGTGTCGATGCATTCATCATACCGGATTATGAAATCCGTAACAATATATATATATATATATATATATATATATATATATATATATATATATATATATATATATATATATATATATATATATATTCTCTTTCTTTCTCCAACCTTTAGAACCCTTATTTTATTTCAACTGAATTATATACTTGAACACTGAACAACACAAATCGCCTTATTGGCACATTCAAAACCCAGTTCCGTGTAGCCGTACTTGGACATGTTAAATAAGGCGGTGTATTGACTGCCGGAACACTGCATAAAACGGCGCTAAACTGCCAAAACTTTTTATACGACCTTTAAAATCATTATCTTCAATTGAACTATATACCTGAACACTGCACGGGGTAAGGAGTTCGATGAACTATGTCGTTCCTAAATGCGATATCCATGGTGATGTTTAAAAAAAAAAAAAAAAAACATTTGTAGTAACTCACCGAAATGCAGGTTGAACTACATTTTATCGATTATTTTTTTCTTCTTCTTCTCCTCTTTTGTATGTGGCACAAGGTTATGGGTGGCATCATTTGCTGGTGGTGTTGCTGATGCAGTGCCCTCTGCTGGTTAGGGAAGGGATTTGTAATTTGTTCATTTGTGTGCACAGACATCGAAGAACTTTATCTAAAGCTCCTCCAGTGAAGTGGAAGGGTAATAGTGATGGAAATGAAAATGTATCTGCGGAGGAACGGAACGAAGCACAGCCGACTCCAAAAAAGAAGAAAGGTACTACCTTGTTTGCCTCGCTAGATGTCATCATTTAAATTTTCCCTTTCATTGTTCTTACTCACCGTTGTGCATCTGTGTTGGTCTGTTTATTTAATATTTAAGGAATTTTATTCGTAAGATTTTGTATCCCACTGATAGTAGGCCACACCTACATCTGGACCGGTTTAGCCATCCTTTTTCTAAATCTACTACCACTGAGACTACTGCTTTATTGACCCTATTGTCTTCTTGTGCGGTCCCCTGGACAACGTTTTGGTTGGGCCCGACGTTAAAACCGAAGTGCAGGAATTTGTAATTTGTTCAGGGTGCCGGTGATGATTCCTCTCCTGTTCAAGAAAGCCGCCGTGACATCTTTCACATCCACCAAGTGATGCCGGCAGACAGGACACCCAACTTGGCACCTGTCTCAGGGCCTGCACACACATAGTTCCCTACCTGTGAAACACCAGCCTCTTCCCTCTCTTCAGACCTTGAAAAATCAAATAAATCACAAGCTTGGTCAAACACATGGAATATGTCTTTCAATCCTGATAAATCTCTCTCTCTCTCTCACCATCTCTCTCCCAAAGGACCATCTGGAAACCCTTCCACCCCCCCCCCCCATCTACCTTAACAATCCTCTTGAGGAAGTTCAGTCATTCATACTCCTGGGTCTCACTCTCAGCCAGGATCTTTCTTGGGCAGGCACATTTCAAAGTTGGCCTCCAAAGCCAGCCACCAACTGAGCATCCTCCGTCGTACAAAGTCCTTCCTTGGCACACCTGAACTCCTTTCCACCTACAACACCTTCATCCACAGCTTGACGGAGTACTGCTCTCTTCTCAGGGCTGGCGACCTAGCCTCACATCTTGCTCAGCTTGACGCCGTGGAAAAAGGCCTTTAAGATTCTTGGAATCTCCAGCAATGAAGCTGAGTCTCTGGGTTTAGCACTTTGCCATCGCAGACAGGTGAGTGGTTTCTCTGTGTTCTACCACCACCTTTCTGGTGTTGCACCCTCTGCTATTATTGCACTTTGTCCCCCCCAGCTCTCTGCAGGACTCTCATGGTCCACCATCAACCCACTTCTGGTGAAACTACCTCAATCCAGGATCAATGCTCACCTCCTATGATTTGTTCTTCTTTTTTCCTCACCTGTGGAAACAACTTCCACATTCTCTTTAATCGCATTCTTCCCTCCAGTTCTTCAAACCAACCACTGACCACCATCACAGATCGTCCTCAATCCAAAACCATAACCTTTTTCTCCCCTTGTTAACCTACCCCCCCCCCACCTCCCACCCAAGTCCATATTGTCTTCCCGAACATAATCTCCTACCCCCATTCCTCCCCAAACCCATTGTTTGTTTGCCTTCCTCCATCTTGGTCTTTGATCCTACTGTTGGTATTTCTCCCCCCACCCCCACCCTTCCTCTCTGCTGTTCCTTTTGTCCTGTTGTATCTTGATCCGTTAATTGTACTTGTTTGAGCCTTGACTCTATTTATAAAAAAAAATGAAAGTTTATAGCGATGTCAGGATTCAAACCCAGGTTGGACTGTTCAGATGTCAGGTCAAGTAAGGTTTTGGAGCATGCGCCAGAGCATCACGTCACTGCACCCACTTTCTGCCGATACTCCAGGGGCCTCCGTCAAGCCATCCACCAGGCAGGCATCCCCCATCGCCATTTCCTTGAAATGCCGTGCGCCTTCTCGCCTCAGTAGTTGTTGCAGTCCTGGCGATCACGCTTCCCTTTCCAGAAAGGGACAAGGCCCTTCTTCCAGTCAGTTCAGATGATGCCTGCGTTGCAGACAGAGCACAGAACTGCATGCAATGACACGAGTACAGCATTTCCACCAGCCTTGAGAAGTTCAGCATGGATGCAACAGATCCCAGGAGCTTTACCCCATTTCAACCGGTTCACCGCAGCCCGTGTTTCCACAAACAAAGGTGGTTCACAATTGATTGGAGGTCAGCAATGGGGATTGTAACACCCCTGACTTCCAACTCAACAGCTGATGGGTCAGTCTGGTACAGCCACTCAAAGTAGCCGGCTCAGCGGGCCTCCACTTTGGATGATTTGGTCAAGAGCCCACCACCCTCTGCTCGAACTGCAGTGCACCGAGGGATGGGCTTGGAGGAACGCAATGCATGAATTCCCCAATAAGTCGGACCAGAATCTCTTGTCTACAGGTGATCGTTTACCCGTTCATATGTTCCTCGCACGTAGACCTCCTTGTCCGCCCCCAGAGCACGTGCAGTTTTAGATCAACTCCCTGAACAGCTCAGCTCTGCCATTAAGCCTGGCCTTGAGATTCTGGTCAATGGCATCCAGTGTCCCTTGGGAGACAAAGTTCTTCTTTGCCTGACGGTTTGTTCCAAGACATCCACCAGCAACATCATGTATGGTCATGTTGAAGGCACTCTACAACTCTCTTGGATTCCTCAAAACGCCAACACACTCGAATCCCCACGAGCTAGCTATCTCGTCCTATAGCTTGACAGCATCCAGCCTCGGCTGGGATGGTGCCATTCTCCTGGTTCTAAGCTGTAACTTCAGAGTTGCTCCAACAAGCCGTTGGTCAGTATTGAGGAACTGAGTACTCCAGTTGACCCTGCAGTTCTGGATCATCCTCCAGCTACCATCAATGAGCACATGGTCAATCTCCTTTGCCACACCACCACCATTGCAATACCAAGTCCAGCGATGAGCCTGTGGGTGCTGAAACCATGAACCAGTCACCCTAAGTCCACGACTTCTTGCAAAGTCAAGGAACCTAGTGCTATTCTGGTTCAGTTCCAGACCCATGGGGACCAACACGCGTCTCATAACCATCCCTATCAGTTCCAGTGGATGCAATGAAATCCTCAAAGACTAGAGGTATTTCGCTGGAGCACTCATCAGGCATGGCATAGAATCCCTCCTTCACAGTGAGATCGCTCGCATCAGTCAGAGTATATACAGAAAGATGTGTGTGCTTACCTCTTGGCGATCGCACCAGCTCATCAATTATTTCATTAAAATGTTTAAGAAGTGTTTATGTCAAGAGTAGCCATGCCTTTGTGGGAAAAGGTGTTGGTAGCTGTGATCGAGCAGTTCAATCAAAGGAAAATGTTTGTACTTATCGGTGCTTTTCCTGTTTTTATCCCCAGACACGGTTCAAAGAGTTCGCAAGAGTGGGTCGCGGCAGAAACTTCGGAAACAATCCAGAAACGTACGTGACGTCATTGCAAATGATGCCCAGAACGGGCAATCGCTCCTCCATCCGCTCGTGATCATTTAAATCGATAACCAAGCGAATGGGCCAATTATAATGCTTCGCTCTTCCTGCTCGAGAAATGTAATAATTGTTATCCTCGCCAGAGGGTCCGTTTGTTTGTGTGTTTGTACAGAACCTGAGGAGGTGTATCAATTACATCCTCTTGAAATGGTTATGATAATGATACATAAGGTGTTCTGTATTTTCACACAAAGAACCCGTGGGCTCTATGTTTAATCGTTTTTCAAAAATTCCAGCTGTGGGGTATACTCATGTGCGGGTTATATGGTTTTTCACCATACAGCACGGGACATAACCACAGGGGGCCAAGTTCATTTCTCAAGGATACACACACACACACACACACACACACACACACACACACACACACACACACACACACACACACACACACACACACACACACACACACACACACACACACTTCCAAAGTAATTTAAGGAACCTGTCAGTGTTCGTACATAAAGCTCAAGGTCCTTATCTCCTGTGTCACTGAAACAGCTCAGAGTTTAAATGTGAGGGTCTGCTCAGTTCCCAAGTTTCTTGGAGAGCACTTGCCAAATGGTTTAAGCACTGCAGCAAGCACTCCATTCGAAACTGTTCAAGAACGGCGAGCTTGGCAAGCGTTGGCTAGCTAGCTCCTTTGTAAATGAACGTACCCTTGGTCTGTCGCAGTCTATAGATATAGTCAGCACGATCGTCCTCTTTTTCTCCAGAAATCAACCCACTTTCTTTGTCAACTTTCAGTTTGAATTCAACCGTGAAACTTTTACGTTTTCTCCTATTTGTACTGACAGCAGACATTGAACAATGGGGACTCATAATGGTATGGACAGAGTCCTTGGTCTAAAAAGGATTCATGGGGGCCACGAGGGTTGGTTGAGGAACTACTCGTAGCTGGGTCACTTGATCGTGCTTTAGTTTTCTCCTTATCTTCAGGGCTACCTATCACTGGCTCTCGTCTCCCTCCTGGTCTCTAAAATGGCTGCATAGTGTCCTACGTCCACCCTGCATGTCGTGGACAAGGCTGGGAATGACATGACTTCTTCAATTTCAGGGAAAAGTGGGATTTGTTGGAAAGAAAGAAGGCCGTGACACAGGTGGGGATAAAAGGGGATGTTGCAGGTCATGTTGAAATGTTGGATTTTGGGGAAGAGGGTGGGGTGTGTGAGTTCGTGTATGAAAGAAAGTTAAAGAGGGACGACACGGGAACATGTTTCTAATCTTTGCCGGGCCGGGCACATCTACTGATGGGTTATACCAACAATGCCGAGAGCTTTACGTCGACCTTGTCCAGGACTATTGGATGTGATGCTGGATCCCTTTGCCAAAAAAAAAAGAGCAATGCTCCATTGACCTTCAAATAAATGCCTCAGACTCAGGTGTGAAAAGGAAGTGCCGATGTCTAACTTTGCATGGCAGGCCGTTATTGTTGGAACTTGCCTGAATTTCAAGATTGTCATCGATTCGCCTTGTTTGTGGCTTGTCGTGTGTTCAGCGGAAAACTGAAGACTCTGCTTCGTCGGCGTCCGCGTCGCCAGTCTCGAGACCCTCGTCTCATGTTTCCTCGACTGCTGGTTCTTTGGAATGCGCTTCTGTCACCCTGGCATCCGAAGTTTCAAAAACCTCACGGCAGAGTCCCCACACCTCAAAAATGAATGAATCTACCAAGTGCACCATGTTGGAGAGGTGGGTATTGTATTGCTTGCGAACAAGTTGTGTTGTTCTTTATTTTGTCGTTTTTGAAGATGTTGTCCTGAAAGCCTTTTGTTATCCCTGCCACCGAAGGGATGTGGAGGTGTTTTTTGTTTCTTTGTTTGTTTGTTTTTTTTCTACAACCTTCAGAACCCTTATTTTATTTCAACTGAATTGTATACTTGAACACTGTAGAACACAAATCGCCTTCTTGGCACATTCAAAACGCAGTTCCGCTTCGCTGTACTTGGACATGTTATATAAGGTGGTGTATCGACTGCTGGAACACTGCATAAACTGCCGGAACCTTTTTTATACCACCTTTTAAAATCATCTTGCTTCAATTGATTTATATACTTGAACACTGCACGAGGTAAGGTGTTCGATGAACTGAATAGTTCATAAATGCGATATCTGTGGTCATGTGGTTTTTTCTTCTTCTTCTTTTTATCCTCTTTTGTACGTGGCACGAGGCTATGGGTGGCATCATTTGCTGGTGGTGTTGCTGATGCAGTGCCCTCTGCTGGTTAGGGGAGGAATTTGTTCATGGTGCCTGTGATAGCTCACCGACTCTTCGCGAAGGACATCGTGGGATCTTTAACGTCCACCAACTAAGGCTGGCAGACAGGGCACTTTAATTACACTGGGGAACAAAGTTTGTGTTGCATTGATACCAGCACTTGATCTTACCTAATTTGAGTGTGCTGAATTCAAATCTGAAGTTAGTTTCTCTCTGCAAGCTCGAGATTTTTTGCAATCCACCATTATCAACATTTATTCGGTAAGTAACATATATTTCGACATAAAGACGATAGGAGATTCAGAACAATTGGTAAGGATGGAATGCAAAGTTCAAATTGGTCCTATTCAGGCAAGAATTTGCGCTTGCAGCTCTTGCGTTTGTGGACTTCCACAGGGCAATCTCGTTTGATGCTCCAGCAGTAGTTTGCCATCATATTTTTTTTTTTTGTCCTATCGTCCTTGATAGCGCTCTTCCATCGTCATGAGGTCCTGATGGAAGCGCTCTCCCTGGTTCTCACTTACAGCCCCAAGGTTCTCAGGGAATTGATCAAGGTGACTATTCAGGAAATGGAGCTTGACACTCATGTTGCACCCAAGATCGCGAAAAGCCAACAGCATTCTAGTAACCAGAAACTCGTAGTTATCTGCCATTTTGTTACCAAGAAAGTTTTGTATAACTGTGATGAAAGACAGCCACGCTGTCTTCTCCTTGTCATTCATCTTCCTTACAAATTCCTCATCACGTACAAGGGCACGAATTTGAGGTCCATCGAACACACCTGCTTTGATATTCTAGAAAGACAAAGCAGGAAAAGCAGAAACGATATGTTAAAAACATTCACCATCAGTACTCAATGCCTTCACGAACAGTTTCATCAAGCCGAGCTTGATATGGAGTGGGGGAAAAATGATCTTCTCTCGGCTGACGATTGGGTCATTCACAATGTTTGGCATGCCTGCTTCCAGAGTTTCACGGATGGGCCACTCCTTCTGGATCCAGTGTTTCTCTCGAGCTCGGCTGTCCCACATGCAGAGATGGCATGGAAACTTTGTGAAGCCTTTCTGTTGATCAAGGAGAACGTTGACCATTTTCAGGTCCACACGAATGATCCAGTTGAGCTCGTGATATTTGAGTAAGTCAATGACCATTTTTATGTCATTATGTTCTTCTCGCAAATGCACTGAGTGACCAACTGGAACCGCTCCATAAACATTGCCATTGTGCAAGAGAATACACTTGAGGCTGCGCTTAGAGGTATCCAGAAATAATTGCCATTCTGTTGGATTATACGAAGTAACACCTAATTGCCTGAGAAGACCTGGGACATCGTGGCAGTAAACAAACTGCTTGTCTTCTGAGAAAAAGGCGACAAAGATCTGGTCCCGCTTTCGGAAATATGAAACATTTGCAAAGTGGTCAAGTAGATTTTTTTCTTGCAGCCTGGAGGCTAAAACCGCAGCTGCTTTCTTGGAGAGCCCCAAATCACACACAGTCATTCAATTCCGGTTGGATAAACTGCTGAGGGGCTGACGACTGTTTGGTATCAGATGAGGAGGCTTCGGATTCTGAAACCATTTCTTGAAGCCCTTCATCACGACCCTCGTGCTCTTGCTGATCATGTTCACTGCCTTCATCTTCAGATAAGACAAAACCATGAAAGACTGGACCGGGGAGTTCCTCAGAGTGCGGAGTAGGTCGAATTGCTGAGGGAATACAGGGATAGGAGATCTTTTGCCGGTTTTTCTTGCCGACACCCTTTGTGTTGAGCGAGCAAAAATAGCAGTCAGTTACGTGGTCCTTGGGTTCTCGCCAAACCATGGAAACTCTAAAAGGCAGACCCTTTCGTTTTCCGTTTGTCCAGTCACGAAGCATTTCCTCACAATTATGACATACAATATGAGGAGGCCATTTCTTGTCTTGGTCGCCAAGGGGACATCAAAATAGGCTTTATAGGCACGCCTTACAAACGATGTTGTATTGCGCTTTTGAAGTAGTGTGTTGCAGCCATATACATAACAGAATGCATCAGGATTATTTACACATTTATGTCTTATTGAAGAAGCCATGATCAGATCTGAAACAAAGAAAAACATAAAGTTAAAGAATATATATCAACAAAGATAAAGAAGATTGATGTCAAATAAATCGTTAGCAGCAAAACGAATACGGTCTATAGTTATTTAGCGGTTTAGGCATCGTATATTTCCACTAAAGTCCGAAATCGCACCCCTAGTTCTCAAGTTATCCCGAGTGCAAATAGCAACGGGTGTCCTTTTTTGCGGAAATCGCAAGTTTCAAATTGCATGAAAACGAGAGCATGTAGAGGAAAACTGATTTCAGATTTGAAATCAGCGTTGAAAATATACATAGAATAAGTTGAAAAATCTCATGCAACAGATAATGAGAAAAAAATTTGTTCCCCAGTGTTAAGGCCCAGTCACACCTTGACATTTTAGCCAGCAATGGCAACTTATGTAAAACGCTGGCTTACGCTGAACTTTTGATGGTTTTTTTTTTAAAGATTCGGACGTATGCATAACATATTCGTTACGGACACAGAACGTTTCGTTGTCTTATCGATAACTTGTACCAACGAATGCTTAGCCTGTTGTCGGCGTTCACAACCTATGCCCAACGATAGTCTAACTTATGCATAGCGCGCTGCACGCATCGCCGACGATGACGTGGCGTAGCCTATTAAAAGGCTGCCGCACAACGATTCAAATCATAACCGCCGGAGAAATGGAAGTGTCAACATCGCAATCAAACCTTGGCGATCTTGCCAGCGTATGCCGACCTCTGAAAAATGCGTCTAAAACACTGGCGCACGTCGAATACGGAATGGGTAAGTTTGGTATGCGTGAATAGAACGTTAAAGTACGCTATCATACGTCGTAGTAAGTGGAGTACGTCTTGTACTTTTAAACGTGTGAAACATTTTACGACGTACTTGCCGTATGACACACGTTCCGCATGCGATGGGAATAAGTCGTACGCACGATATGCGATCGTTGGCACATGTCGACAAAAGTTACTCATAAGTTGAAACACGTCGAGGTAATGGTTAGCGTCAGTGTTCCAGACTCCTTGGTTTTTTTTTCTTCTTTGTTTTCTTCGGTATGACGTTGATGTTGACACTTCGATTTCTAGTGCGTTATAATATAATATAATTCATTGGCTGCCGCTCAACGATTTAAATCATAACCGCACTAGAAATCGAAGTGTCAATATGACCGTCATAGCGAAGAAAAAAATAAACCAATGTCACCCGCAGGGTGACCCGTATCTTGCCAAAAGGTGACCACGTGTGACTTCTTTAAGGTCACACTGAGGTGAACAGAGCTGCTATCCACCAGGAGCGACTCCTTGAGGAATATCTGCCTACGACAGATTCCGATGAGAATCGTTCTTCAGAGTAACCATGAAAAATATGCGTTTGCCTCATAACGTCACCAAATGACGTCATAATGTCTCAAGCTTGACATATCTAGAAAGCACTCATTGAGGTGTTCAATTTGAGGTACGACACGATATGGTTCCTAAAACTTGAAAATTTGACCTTGGGGTCAAATATGTTTGACCTTAGGCGCTAACCATGAAGGTCAAGGCCAATCACCACCAAAAATTAATCAGCTGAGCGCCAGACCATGAACTATATTCCCATGAAGTTTGAAGATGATCCGATCAAAACTACTCAAAAAATAAGGGTTTCATCGACTCCCCTGATTTGCGAGTGACCTTGACCTTTGACCTTGACCTTCAATATTTTATGCACTGAAAGGGACCTCTATAGGCCTCTGATATGCGAAGTTACAAAAATTTCCAATGATAACTGTGCTCTGCAGAATTTTTTATACGTGATTACAGACAAACAAAAAAAAAACATACAAGCTGACTAACATATCTTGCAAAAACTTCGTTTTGGCAAGATAATAAATAAATAAAAACCAGGGAGTCTGGAACACTGACGCTAACAATTACATTGACGCGTTTCGACTTATGAGCACCTTACAAGTAACGTGTGTCTACGATCGCATAACGTGCCTACAACTTATGGCCAGCGTAGCAGAACGTGCGAGTCATACGCTGGCATACGTCAAAAAATTTCAAGCATGGAAAATTTGAGGACAACCGCAAAGTATAACAATGAAAGCCAGCGTACTACGGCATATGGCAGAGTTTTTCAGCGTGCTCTCAATGTTTCCAAAACTTACCCATAACGTATTCGACGTGCGCCAGCGTTTTAGACAATTTTTTTTAAAAATCGGCAAAAGCTGGCTAAAACGTCAAGGTGTGACTGGGCCTTTGTCAAGTCTTTGGCTTCAATGCTTGCGACTTCACGCAGTGTCTGTTATTTCTAAAATCCTTGCCAGTCGGTGCTCGTTTTGTGCCGAGAAATGTGTTTCCTTGTGTTGCTTCGCTCGGTTTGTCATTTTGTTCATCAATCTGGAAGAATGCCTTTGATTGTCACTTTCTTCGAGTGTTCGAGATCCTCCTCTGCTTACCTGTGATGTCAAGTGAATGATAATTGAGAATTCAGCTCGTCTCTGTCGAGCCTCCACCGAGTGATTTGACCCATAATTTCTGACAAATTTAAAAGGAGTGAATTTTACGATTTTATTTTATTTATTTTTTTTGCCCCTTGATTTTTGTATAAACGTGACATGCATGAGAATCCCAGTACCATTATCGCTCAGTGTGTGTGTGTGTGTGTGTGTGTGTGTGTGTGTGTGCGTGTGTGTGCGTGTGTGTGCGTGTGTGTGCGTGTGTGTGCGTGTGTGTGCGTGTGTGTGCGTGTGCGTGTGCGTGTGTGTGCGTGTGCGTGTGTGTGCGTGTGTGTGCGTGTGTGTGCGCGCGCGCGCAGACATCGAAGAGCTTTATTTAAAGCTCCTCCAGTGAAGTGGAAAGGGAACAGTGATGGAAATAAAAATGGATCTGCGGAGGAACGGAACGAAGCACAGCCGACTCCAAAAAAGAGGAAAGGTACTACCTTGTTTGCCTCGCGAGATGTCATCATTTAAATTTTCCCTTCATTGTCTTATTCACAGTTGTACATCTGTGTTGGTCTGTTTATTTAATACTTAAGGAATTTTATTTGTAAGATTTTGTATCTCACTGATAGTAGGCCACACCTACATCTGGACCGGTTTAGCCATCCTTTTTCTAAATCTACTACTACTGAGACTACTGCTTTACTGACCCTATTGTCTTCTTGTGCGGTCCCCTGGACAACGTTTTGGTTGGGCCAAACGTTAAAACCGAAGTGCAGGAATTTATAATTTGTTCAGGGTGCCGGTGATGATTCCTCTCCTGTTCAAGAAAGCCGCTGTGACATCTTTAACATCCACCAAGTGATGCCGACAGACAGGACACCCAACTTGGCATCTGTCTCAGGGCCTGCACACACATAGTTCCCTACCTGTGAAACACCAGCCTCTTCCCTCTCTTCAGACCTTGAAAAATCAAATAAATCACAAGCTTGGTCAAACACATGGAATATGTCTTTCAATCCTGATAAATCTCATTCTCACCATCTCTCTCCAAAAGGACCATCTGGAAACCCCTCCATCCCCCCATCTACTTAAACAATCCTCTTGAGGAAGTTCAGTCATTCATACTCCTGGGTCTCACTCTCAGCCATGATCTTTCTTGGGCAGGCACATTTCCAAGTTGGCTTCCAAAGACAGCCACCAACTGAGCATCCTCCGTCGTACAAAGTCCTTCCTTGGCACACCTGAACTCCTTTCCACCTACAACACCTTCATCCACAGCTTGACGAAGTACTGCTCTCTTCTCAGGGATGGCGACCTAGCCTCACATCTTGCTCAGCTTGACGCCGTGGAAAAAGGCCTTTAAGATTCTTGGAATCTTCAGCAATGAAGCTGAGTCTCTGGGTTTAGCACTTTGCCATCACAGACAGGTGAGTGGTTTCTGTGTTCTACCACCACCTTTCTGGTGTTGCACCCTCTGCTCTTATTGCACTTTGTCCCCCCCCCCCCCAGCTCTCTGCAGGACTCTCATGGTCCACCATCAACCCACTTCTGGTGAAACTACCTCAATCCAGGATCAATGCTCACCTCCTTTGATTTGTTCTTTTTTCCTCACCTGTGGAAACAACTTCCACATTCTCTTTAATCTCATTCTTCCCTCCAGTTATTCAAACCAACCACTTACCACCATCACAGATCATCCCCAATCCAAAACCATAACCTTTTCTACCCTCACCCCACCCCACCCCACCCAAGTGCCTCCTCAATCCAAATTTCCAGTTTTCCCTCCTAAATCCATATTGTCCACCTCAGCATTATTTCCTTCCCCCAACCCGACCCCCCCTTGCTGTTCCTTTTGTCCTGTTGTATCCTGATCCATTCATTATATTCGTACGAGCTGTTCCATGAGCCTTGACTCTGTATACAAAAAAAAAAAACTTTATAGATATGTCAGGATTCAAACCCAGGTCAGACTGTCCAGATGTCAGGTCAAGTCAGGTATAGGAGCATGTGCCGGAGCATCGCGTCACTGCACCCACTTTCTGCTGGTACTCCAGGGGCCTCCGTCGAGCCATCCCCCAGGCAGATACCTGGCTCATCCCCATTTCCTTGAAATGCCGATCAACCTGCTGCAACCACGAGGCACGTGCTCGGCCCATTGGCCTCCTCCATTCACTGAGAGCATGGGCTTCCTCACTGAGAGGATCTGGTGAGCAGGACCAGCATCAGGAAAAGGAGCCACACGTCCATACAGCTACAGCTGACACTCACGGACTATGCAGGTAACACATCTCATCGAAGTCTCTCTCAGCAACTACTCATTGGACACAGTTTGAACAGCGACAGCCAAGGATTCTCCGAAGAGACCTGGTACCTCAGGAGTTAAGTCTCCGTCTCAGATCCCTGGTCAGGGTCCAAGTCTCACGTCTGTAGAGCAAGACCGGAAGCACCAATAACTTAGACTCAGACTTTCGTCATCCTGCATAGGTACTGACAGAGTCACACCCCATAATCCAGTGAATCCACGACTCCCCAGGCCTGACCCAGAAGTCTATTGACCTCTGGTTCACAACGTGCAGAGACATGAATATCACTGCCAAGGAAAGTGAATCTCTCCGTGACCTCAACATCCTCATCACAAACAGGTAGACAAGAAAGCAGCATCCAAGATGTTGATGAAAGCCCAGATCTTAGTTTTGACTGAGGAAACCCGTAATCCCAGCAGCTCAGACTCATCGTAAGGGTATCCAGCATCTCCACAAAGATGACTGCATCATCTGTGAAATCAAGGTCAGAGATCTTGACATTCCCAAACAAGGCACCGCAGCTTGATCTCTCCAACATCCTCCCCAGAATCCAGTCCATACAAGTGCTGAAAAGTGTGGGAACCAGCACACACCACTGACAAACTCCAGTAACAATTGGAAATAAGTCTGAGATGGATAACCAACACACCTCACAGCGCTCTCAGTTCTCGAGTGTCTTTCAGACATCAGATTGATCAGTTTTGGTGGCATCCCACGAACACGGAGAATCCTCCAGAGGGAATCCCGAATCACTGAATCAAACACTTTACAGAGAACGACATAGGCTGCAAGCAGCGCCTGCCGAAACCCTCGTCTGTCTTTTGGTGAGGACCCGAAGAGCAAGGAAACGTTCAGTCGTTGATCTCTTTGGTGTAAAGCCTGACTGCTCTGGCAGCTGGTGCTCAAGCAGATGATGGCAAACCCTATCAAGAGTTATCCAAGCAAAACATTCCCAACACTGAGAGTTGCGTTGCCCCTCAGTAGTTGTTGCAGTCTTGGCGATCACCCTTCTCTTTCCAGAGAGGGACAACGAGGCCCTTCTTCCAGTCAGTTGGGATGATGCCTGCGTTGCAGCCAGAGCACAGAACTGCATGCAACGATATGAGTACAGCATTTCCACCAGCCTTGAGAAGTTCAACATGGATGTCATAGATCCCAGGAGCTTTAGCCCATTTCAACCAATTCACCACAGTCTGTGTTTCCACAAACGAAGGTGGTTCACAGTTGATTGGAGGGTCAGCAGTAGGGATTATAACACCCCTGACTTCCAACTCAACAGCTGGTGGGTCAGCCCGGTACAGCTACTCAAAGTAGCCGGCTCAGCGGGACTTCACTTCGGACTATTCGGTCAAGAGCCCACCACCCTCTGCTCAAACGGCAGTACACCGAGGGATGGGCTTGGAGGAACGCAATGCATTAATTCCTCTGTAAGCAGGACAAGGATCACTTGTCCACAGGTGATCATTTACCCATTCATATGTTCCTCGCACGTAGACCTCCTTGTCCGCCCTCAAAGCACATGCAGTTTTAGATCAACTCCCTGAACAGCTCAGCTCTGCCATTAAGCCTGGCCTTGAGATTCTGGTCAATGGCATCCAGTGTCCCTTGGGAGACAAAGTTCTTCTTTGCCTGACTGTTCCAAGACATCCACCAGCAACATCATGTATGGTCGTGTTGAAGGCACTCTACAATTCTCTAGAATTCCTCAAAACACCCAAACCCCTCAAATCCCCACCAGCTATCCTCTCGTCCTACAGCTTTCCAGCATGCAGCCTCGGCTGGGATGGTACCATTCTCCTGGTTCTAAGCTGCAACTTCTGAGTTGCTTCAACAAACCTGTGGTCGGTATTGAGGAACCGAGTGCTCCAGTCGACCCTGCATTTCTGGATCATCCTCCAGCAGCCCTCAATGAGCACATGGTCATTCTCCTTTGCCACACCACCACCATTGCAATACCAAGTCCAGCGATGAGCCTGTGGGCACTGAAACCATGAACCAGTCACCCTAAGTCCATGACTTCTTGCAAAGTCAAGGAACCTAGTGCTATTCTGGTTCAGTTCCAGACCCATGGGGACCAACACATGTCTCATAACCATCCCTATCAGTTCCAGTGGATGCAATGAAATCCTCAAAGACTAGAGGTATTTCGCTGGAGCACTCATCAGGCATGGCATAGAATCCCTCCTTCACAGTGAGATCGCTCGCATCAGTCAGAGTATATACAGAAAGATGTGTGTGCTTACCTCTTCGCTATTGCACCAGCTCATCAATTATTTCATTAAAATGTTTAAGAAGTGTTTATGTCAAGAGTAGCCATGCCTTTGTGGGAAAAGGTGTTGGTAGCTGTGATCGAGCAGTTCAATCAAAGGAAAATGTTTGTACTTATCGGTGCTTTTCCTGTTTTTATCCCCAGACACGGTTCAAAGAGTTCGCAAGAGTGGGTCGCGGCAGAAACTTCGGAAACAATCCAGAAACGTACGTGACGTCATTGCAAATGATGCCCAGAACGGGCAATCGCTCCTCCATCCGCTCGTGATCATTTAAATCGATAACCAAGCGAATGGGCCAATTATAATGCTTCGCTCTTCCTGCTCGAGAAATGTAATAATTGTTATCCTCGCCAGAGGGTCCGTTTGTTTGTGTGTTTGTACAGAACCTGAGGAGGTGTATCAATTACATCCTCTTGAAATGGTTATGATAATGATACATAAGGTGTTCT
The DNA here is from genome assembly GCF_056783735.1 of Eptatretus burgeri. NCBI lineage: Eukaryota > Metazoa > Chordata > Myxini > Myxiniformes > Myxinidae > Eptatretus > Eptatretus burgeri. Next base: position 10,575,633 of record NC_140977.1, on the reverse strand, counting down.
GTATTTTCACACAAAGAACCCGTGGGCTCTATGTTAAATCGTTTTTCAAAAATTCCAACTGTGGGGTATACTCATGTGCGGGTTATATGGTATTTCACCATACAGCACGGGACATAACCACAGGGGGCCAAGTTCATTTCTCAAGGACACACACACACACACACACACACACACACACACACACACACACACACACACACACACACACACACACACACACACACACACACACACACTTCCAAAGTAATTTAAGGAACCTGTCAGTGTTCGTACATAAAGCTCAAGGTCCTTATCTCCTGTGTCACTGAAACAGCTCAGAGTTTAAATGTGAGGGTCTGCTCAGTTCCCAAGTTTCTCGGAGAGCACTTGCCAAATGGTTTTAGCACTGCAGCAAGCACTCCATTCGAAACTGTTCAAGAACGGCGAGCTTGGCAAGCGTTGGCTCGCTAGCTCCTTTGTAAATGAACGTACCCTTGGTCTGTCGCAGTCCACATAGTCATCACGATCGTCCTCTTTTTCTCCAGAAATCAGCTCACTTTCTTTGTCAACTTTCAGTTTAAATTCTGCCGTGAAACTTTTACGTTTTCTCTCTCTTATTTGTACTGCCAGCAAGCAGTGTACAGCAGGGACTTGTAATAGTATGGACGATTTTGTGGAGCTTGCAGGGTGTTTATACATTTCTGATGGATGAAAGGCCTGGTTTCCGGTTGCTTCGGTTCTGGAAACCAGGCCGGTTTTTTTCACATCTCGAATCTCGTTTCACTAGTGGCCACTAGTCATGACGCAGCCCTTGCCCCAGTTCACAATTACGACGACGACCATAGGACCATTCCTGCGTTTAAAGTGAGGACCGCAAGACATTGGGTAACCGTAGTAACCATGATGGTATAATCCATTTCGAAGGAATGTGTCCACGCTGCGTAAGCAGTTCTTCACTATTGACTTGACTATCTCCCCTGTTGTGGCAGCGTTGGACATTGGAGGAATCGACGTGGCTGAAATTGGGTGTGGAGAAGTACGGCCTCGGAAACTGGAGCACGATCCTCGCTTCATACAACTTTTATGAGCGCACCAACGTCAATCTGAAGGACCGCTGGCGTAACATGGTGAAGAGAGATCCTCCTGTCCCGAAAAAGGAGGATGAGACTTTGGACACAGAATGATGTCTCCCTAGATGGGTCTGGATGTGCACCGTCATATCCGATGGTCCGGCACGTTTGTGTTGCGCAGCCGGGCGCGTGCCTTTTTCGATCGGTTGTGCCACGTTCAGAATGCGATTCTGTTTTTGCCAAACAGATTGTTAAATTTAATCTTCCTACTCGAACCCCTCGGTGATCAAGAAGTTCACCGTGTCGTGAGGCTCCGCATTCAGAATGAAAGTGCTCCACATTTTGTTTGATTGTGACTTACACACGCGTTTCGATTTGGGATTACATGTTCGAGGAGAGAAAAGTTCTTGCGAGCTGGTTTATTATGTCATAATATTTTTGTTTGTTTGTTTGCTTTCTTCCTTGTTGAAGCAACATTTTTGTTATTATTTATTGATGATAAAATAATAGGATTTCACACCTCTCCTACAAGACTGCAAAGTGTTCATCGTAACGGTGCTTGCTGCCAGATTTTCTTGCTCACAGTATTTGAAAAGAAAATTGGACTCGTGGAAGTGAGTCACATGAGATCACTCACATCCTCACCAGCCACTTGGCTCCTCACAAGCTTCCCATTGGATTTGATGTTTTTTTTTTATATTTTCACTCTGACATCACCGATGTAATATAAATTTAAAAAAAGATGGCCCGTTTTTCCTGTTTTATATTTTCTCTCTCTCTCTCTCTCCCTCTCCCTCTCCCTCTCCCGCTCTCTATCTCTAGCTGTCTCTCTCTCTGGCTCTCTCTCTCTATCTCTAGCTGTCTCTCTCTCTGGCTCTCTCTCTCTCTCTCTGGCTGTCTCTCGCTCTCTCGCTCTCTCGCTCTCTCGCTCTCTCGCTCTCTCGTTCGCTCTCTCGCTCTCTCTCTAGCTCTCTCTCTGTCTCTCTCTCTCTCTCTCTATCTCTCTCTCGCTCTCTCTCTCTCTCTCTCTCTCTCTCTCTCTCTCTCTCTCTCTCTCTCTCTCTCTCTCTCTCTCTCTGCGTCTCTCTCTGCGTCTCTAGCTCTCTCTCTCTCTCTAGCTCTCTCTCTCTCTGGCTCTCTCTCGCTCTCTATCTCTAGCTGTCTCTCTCTCTCTAGCTGTCTCTCTCTCTCTAGCTCTCTAGCTCTCTCTCTCTCGCTCTCTCTCGCTCTCTCTCACTCTCTCTCTTGCTCTCTCTCTCTCGTTAATGTCCGACCTTTCTGCTCATGGCATCTAACTTTATTATAGATGACATTTCCAATTACAAGTGGAGTTTCCTCTCTTATTCACGGAATACTGGCGGATGGCACTTTAAAGCCCAACCGTCACCATTCATTACAGGCTTCTTATGAAATCTCGTACCGTCACCTCTCCTCGACGGGTGCTGTACGTCCACATATATAAAAATGAAAGGACGACGTCTGTTTCCACCTCTCTCGCAACTTTGTAGACGATAACAACGCATTACAATTTTGCTTTCAGCATCTAAATTGATAACACTAAAAACTCCTTTAAATTCTTTTGAGCCCAGTCGAAAGTGCACTTTCGAACACACTTGTCTCGGGCCAGGCCTATAAACTGCAATGGTGGTCTCTCAGTCAGGGCGGTTCATCAATGTGTCGTCCCTCAAATGGACATTGAACTGGGCATCCCGTCTGCCATCCGGTAAAGATCCCAGTGTCCTCCGCCAAGAGTAGGAGAGCAATCGTGCCAGCACAATGAACAAATTACAAATTCCTGACCTGCAGGGGGCACTGCATCAGTGGCACAGCTGCAACCGAAGCAAATAATGCTACCTACAGCCATGTGCTACAAATGAAATCAGTTAAAAGCGTTCACCATACCGGATTACATCACAGCATTCCAGAGGGTGGCACTTCCGTCACGGGACTTGTGTTGTTCATGGGCATGTCGGAGAGTTTAAAATAAACCACATCTAACAGTTTATTCGTAGCAATTTTACATTACAATGTATTTTTAACCCATAAAGCCTTAAATATTTTTTAATGACCCCCAAGGTACACGGTTCATGTCTGATTAACAGAGAGAGAGAGAGAGAGAGACAGAGAGAGAGAGAGAGAGACAGAGAGAGAGAGAGAGACACAGAGAGAGAGAGAGAGACACAGAGAGAGAGAGAGACACAGAGAGAGAGAGACACACAGAGAGAGAGAGAGAGACACAGAGAGAGAGAGACACACAGAGAGAGAGAGACACAGAGAGAGAGAGACAGAGAGAGAGAGAGAGACACAGAGAGAGAGAGACAGAGAGAGAGAGAGAGACACAGAGAGAGAGAGACAGAGAGAGAGAGAGACACAGAGAGAGACAGAGACACAGAGAGAGAGAGACAGAGAGAGAGAGAGACACAGAGAGAGACAGAGACACAGAGAGACAGAGAGAGAGAGAGAGAGAGATATTTTCCCTCGTTCAACTCGCATGTTTGTTCGTTGTGTATAAAAGCAAAGGATGAAATGAACAGAACGTCGGTGTACCAACCTCCATGGGAAGTGTGAAGCTGAGATTTTGGGTGTTAATCCTCCATCGGGCCAAAGGGGAGCTCGAGGGTGAATGCTCGAAATGTCAGCTTTGCGCTTCCCATGGCGGTTGGCGTACCTCAATCAAATCGATTGTTCTACCTGCCCGTTGACACGAGCTTTCACCAGCAAGACTAGTTCATCGTAATGTGAAAAGTATACCGATGTCCTCGTCGTGCGTACAGGTGAGGCGTACAATCTGCCCCGTGAAGTTTGTCATGAACAGTTTGTAAATTGGCCATCGATGATGGAAACACTCTAAAGCCTCCTATCCAGCGGCCTGGGGCTGCAGAAGCCCAGGCTATACATCTTCCCAACAGGGGAATTGCCCGACCAATCGTCGTGACGAGAAGTAACGTCCTAATAAATATCCCACGTGCACGGTGGCGCCAACATTCCAAACTTTCCATCTGTTACGTAGTCTCGAGCATCCCCTGCTGAAACGTTGTGCCACTTACAATTAGCACGCGAAGACTCCAGATGGAGCAAAATGTTTAGTCTCCAAGTGGTAGTTGAGCACATTGTCCGATGTAATCATATAGTCTTCTGAAAGGCCAAAAACTCCTGTACGGTTGCCCCCACGATTTCCTGGCAAAAGGCCTCGTCGGGCAGGGCAGCGAAACGCTCCAGGGAGACGCTTGGTGGATGTGCAGGGTCGAAGTTGGCGAGGCCTCGACTCTTCAGGAAAGCATGCCTGACTCTGATCCGCTGCAGCTTGGTGCGAAACACCTGCTCACCCTCACGTTCCAGGTACAATTTATACTCGTTTCTCAAAGTGCTGTTTAATAGCATGTACATAAGAGATGTGTATCAGTATTTGCAAATACAATAAGCCTTGATGGAAAAAAAAACAAAAACCAGTGCGAGGACAAATCGTCTGTTGTACAAGAGAGACTCTCCCTCTCCAATCGCATCCTTCTGACATTCCCCAGCTCCTCCAGTAACCCCCAGGCAGGGGAATTCATCGATGGGTGTGCCATCCCTCCGATGGACGTTAAACGATCGTCCCGTCTGCCGACATTAGTTGGCTGACGTTAAAAGATCCCGTGGTGTTCTTCAAGAAGAGTTGGCGAGCTATCGCCGGCACCATGAACAAATTCCAAATTCCTTCTCCGATTTCTCGAGGGCATTGCATCCGCGGCTCAAGCCAATGGTGCTACCCCGCAGCCTTGTGCTGGCATGCAATATGAAAGGTGCCGACAACTCCTACCTTGTACAGGCTCTTTTGCCTCGCTTATTGTGGGGTCAGCTTGGGAATACTTTTTAAACCTTTCACCAACTGCCTTGATGTTCGAGGAGTCGATTTTGGCTAGAATTTGTTCATGGTGCCAGAGATAGCTCGCCTGCTATTCGCGAAGAACAGCGTGCGATCTTTAACGTCCACCAACTAATGTCAGCAGACCAGACGACCAGTTTAATGTCCATCCGAGAGACGGCACGCGCATTGAAACGCTGGGATGACGGTTCAAAGCTGGACAGCTCACAGGTAAGTGTGCGTACCTCAAAGCTTTCCCGACCAGTCGTGGCACATTGCAAATTCAACTGCATTCCAAAAATTAACACCTTTATGCACCTGCCAAATGTATTTAATTTAATAAATATGAGTCTGGTGCTTGTTGGTGAAAGCCAGGGGTCAGGAGAGCTTTTTTAAACCAAGGAAAAGTAGCTCTTTTTTTTTTTTTGCATCCCTAAATTAACGACTCGGTTTGAACACGTACCCACAATGCCTTCATAATTTCCACCACGATTGGATTTGAATACCACAAACCCACACGACGCATTGTACAGTTCTCCATACCTGCGGGTGCTCGACCAACAAGTGGTGAGGAATTCCAATGATGTTGTGCAAAAGGTCAAACGTCCTGATGAGCCGCCCGCGATTGCCCAATAGGATACGAGGGACCTTCGTTACCAAGGCCCTGAGCTCAGCCCTTCGGAACCCGAGATTCGCCATCATCGTCTGCACAGCCGGAACGCGATCCGTTCTCGTAAGACTTGCCGGAGCAATAGCTCAAGTCATTCTCAAAGCAGCAAGCATTTTTCAGAAACATTTACGGAGCAATTCTACGACTTTTCATCAGGCGATCAGAAGGACACTCAATAATTCTGCCACATTTTAAGTTTACAAGTACATGATCTCGAACGATTGTCGTATGTACCAGCAGCGAGCACAAACTGAGTTTCAAAATGATGCAATTTAACAGTATCAAGTTGGCCATCCTGCTCCCACCTGCTCTATTCCCAGCTTATGGACCGAAACTAGAGAGTTCAGAACACTATACCCCATGCAGTGTTCAAGTATTGTGTTTAACACATTGGAACATTGAATTAACACAGGTGGGGTTGATTCAGCCTGTCATCCGTCTGAGGTCGGCGAAATGAGTACCAGTGAACCGGGAGAGGGGCACAGTGTCAGCGGCACAGCGACGCTCCAAGAAATGATAGCGACCAAGCAGCCAAGCTGCCAGACGCAAGAACAGAACTTCAATTTTAATAAAATGATTTTTAAAAGTTTAGCACTACTGTAGCAGTCTTATAGACCATCCTTATACACCTCAATAAGTCGACTGAGTCGCAGTTTAGGAGATGGAGGCCATCGAATGCAGCGTCAATCAGCATCATACATAGAATCGACGGTTTCTTCTACACCCCGCGATGCACCCTCTCGTGCTATATATCGATATGTAGCATGGTTCTTTGAAGTGTTATGAAGGCGATTTGTTTTCTACAGTGTGCAAGTATCTCATTCAATTCAAAGAGGTTCAACGGCGTGTAAAAACATGAATTCCGGGTTTTAGCGTCATTGTCCGCAGTGTCTGTTACATCACCCGATCGAACGCGTTACATTTGTTCTTCGTGCCTGTTGTTTGTGTCCTTTGTGACATCCTTAAAAACAGCAAGTTTCCTGTTTGGAATGATTTTCAATTTTGTTCGACTGCCATGAAATGATCTGATAAACTTTGAGTTGATTTTTTTTCTTTCTGTTTTGACCCCAAGTCTCCACCCCCAAGGGCATGAACTGGACGCCAAATCCAAAAGAGTCGTTACATATTTCATGTGTCGCAATGTTGATTGCATGTACAAAGTTCCTTAAAAAAAATGTTAAATATGCCCATAATTGCATTTTATTTTATTTTTTTTTGATTCTGTCCCGGGGGGGGGGGCGTTAGCCAAAAATGATGCTGCTCTTTTACTTTGCGCCATGTGGTGATCATAACTACCAAGTTTGGTGAATTACTGACCAACCATTTAGGAGATAGAGTGACGGACGGACAGCCAATTACAATATCGCCACATCCCTCCCTCCCCCCCCCATTTTTTTTTTCAAAAAGTGTTACAATAATCATCGTCATTGTACGAGACTCCTTACGGAGTGTCGGTGCTGCCAAATAATTTTCTTGGCAAGGGTTACGCCGGGCGGCTTGCATCGTACCGATTGCTGCCTTTCAAACGGTTAGTCAGGACAGGAATTTGTAATTTGTTTACGATGCTGGCGATAAGCTGCCTGCTCTTGGCGAAAGACTCAGACATGTCTTTGACGTACACCAATGATCAAGGCTTGCAGACGGGTCCTCTGGCTTAATGTCCATCCGAGGGATGGCGCACACAATGATGGCACACACGTACCATCTGTCATCCCTCAAACTGGCAAGCAGCAGCTTCTTCGCTCACTGCAGATCTGGATAAAATCACAAACTGGTCCAACACTTGGAACATGTCTTTCAATCCGGACAAATCTCACACTCTTATGTCTCTCTGAAAGGACCATTTAGAACCCCCCCCCCCCCACACTTCCTCAACAATCCTCTGGAAGAAGTCCTTTCATTCAAGCTTCTGGGTCTCACAATCTGCCATGATCGTTCATGGGAAAACCACATTTCCAACCTGGCCTCCAAAGCCAGTTGCCAACTGGGAATCCTCTGTCATGAAAAGTCCTTCCTCGGCCCATCTGAGCTCCTGACCACATAAAGCTTTTGTCCACAGCCTGATGGAGTACTGCTCTCCCCTCTGGGCTGGTGCTCCTGCCTCTCACCTTTCTCGGCTTCACGCTGTGGAAACCAAGGCATTTCGGATCATTGGTATCTCCCACGATGAGGCTGTGTCTTTGGGCCTCTCACTCTCTCACCGCAGGCAGGTCGGTGGTCTTTGTCTTCTTCCGTCTCCTCTCTGGTCTCACCCCCACCCCACTCCCCACCTTGTCTGCGATATGCCCCCCCCCATATTTCCGCAGGGTGCTCAAGGTCCGCCAACAATATCATTGGAATCTTAAAGATTATTGGAATCTCCCAAGATGACGTGGAGTTTATGGGCGTATAGCTTTGCCAGCGCAAACAGGTCGGTGGTCTCTGTCTTCTTCCGCCTCTTTTCTGGTTTTGCACCCTCTGCTCTCTCAGTGCTTCCTCCCCCCCCCACAACCCCTCAGGTTTCTGCATGGCTCGCACAGTCCACTATCAACCCCCTTCTGGTTAAACTACCAAAATCATGAATCACTGCTCACCTTCACTCTTTCATTCCTCTTTTTCCCCACCTTTTGAATAAACTCCCTCACTCTGTTCAATCCCATTCTTCCCTCCAGGCCTTCAAAACAGTTGTTCACCACCGCCTCTTATCTTCCCCCATCCAAAACCTCAATCTTTTCTACCCCCGTTAATCCACCCCAAAACCACCTCCTTCAAATTCCCTTCTTTCCTTCCTGAAAGTCCCTGTAATGTCCATCTTGTATGCCCCATGTTCCTCACCCCATCCCTCTCCCTTCCACAGATCTCCTAATGTCTCTTTCCCAATGTTTTTATTTGTTCTCACCTCGAGTTAAAAAAAACAAGCCACTACAACAGCACTTGGTCGAGCACAGACCTCCATGAGGTATCCCACTGAAAGGCCAGATCTGGACCTGGACCAAAATCTAATCAGCTTGTTCTCGTCCCAAGTTTTGTCTGAATCCATCCACATTTTGAGATATCGTGCTGTATATCGTTTTTTTTTTTGCCCCATCTCTCAATTATGAAGAATCACTTGTAAAATTCTGGTATCCGGATCTGAATCTTCACCAAAGTCGAATCAATTTGTGCTCGTCGCACACCCAACCCGTCCACCAGGTTTCGCCCGAATAAGTGCATAACGGTTTGACATATCCTGCTCACAGACAAACTGTGAAAACATAACCTCCGTCCACCTTTGGTTATGGAGGTAATGAAAACCAAATCCTACAAATATATTTAATAAACAACAACCATCATGTCACCATAAACCTCCCCACCTTCATAATCTCCTCCACCTCGGCGAGGCTCGCGGTGATCAGAGACGGAAGTCGGCTTGTGAGTTCTCGAGTCTGGAAAACCAAGCACCGGATCAGAATCGAACATTAAAGCACCGGACAAAAGAATGAAGATTTAAAAAAAATATTATTTTAGAAAATAAACAAGTTTCAGCTCATGGTATCCAGGGTCCCCTTTCTAGGCCTTTCGGGATTTCTGTGGACTTGAAAGCACCATATTGCTTTGGATGATGTACTCAAGCTCGAGAGACCAGCATCCCTAGAGGTCACTTTGCGGGATGAATCCTACTCCTGGTTGTGATCTCTCTTTAACTAGAACATCTGTTTAAATCACCTGGAAGACAATTCCCTTCGAGGCAGCAGGATATCTCACCCCACCAGGCCAGACTGCAGCAACATCACCCTGCAAATCTTGAAGTTGAGAAAATGAGAAACGACTCCTCTGTTGGAAACATCTCTGACTTTCTCAACCCTCCAAAAGGACAGGCTCTGAAATCCCAGAACTCGTTTTTTGGGAGAGGATTACAAAGAGCATTTGGAGCTCCTGGCCCTCACTATTAGCAACAACCGATATTCGGCTTCTCTCCATAACCAGTTGTCACCTCCGGATTCTCTTCAGGGTCAGGCCCTCCCCATGGAATCCCATGCCCTGCGCGTTAATGGCATCTCACGGCCAGTGGTCTCAGCTGTGCTTGAACGCGCGTTTTGTGCTTGGTGCTCACTACAGACGGCTGGTACTCATGAAGGAACAGTAGAGACCATGAGGTACACCCACAAACGGGCAGGAAGGAGAAACAAAAGACTTGGGGGGGGGGGGTGGGTTAACAGAGGAAGAAAGATCATGGTTTTTGATGGGAGATGATCTGAGATGGTGGTGAACAGCTGTCTTGAAGATCTGGATGGGAAGAGAATGTGGATTTTTGGTTCCACATCCGGGAGGGGGGAACAGAACTAGAACGGCACGAGGTCGAGCACATAATCTCCACCAGGCTGAATGGTTTAGGTTTTGTATCCCACTGATAGGCCAGATGTGCATCCTGACCTTAGCCCCAAATCTAATCAGCTTGTACTTGTCACCTACCCAACTCATTCACCAAGTTTTGTCCGAATCTGTCCACAACTTTTTGAGATATCCTGTTCAAAGACAGACCAACTGTCGGGGGTGAAAAAATAACCTTTATCTACCATCAGTGCCCAAGGCAACAAATGAGTGGAGATGAACAGTGATCCTGGATTTTGGGAGATTCACGACAAGGAGGGTTTGTGAATTATTCAGAGTTCCGGTGATAAATTGCCGGCTCTTCGTGAAGGACACCGTGGGATCCTTAATGTCCACCAATTTGGGAAGCCCATTTTAACATCCATCCGAGGGACGGCACACATGAATGAATCACCCTGCCGATGAAACACCGGGATGACAGTTTATAACTGTTATCGGGATTCGAACCCAGGCGAGACAGCTTCGAGGCGAGTGTGCGTACCTCTGGGCTATCCTACCCACCGGCCTTTTCCATCACATTCCGATAAATGTCCATGTCTGTATAATTAATGCATGACATCGGTGGGGTGGGGGGAGTTGCACGACATCAAATGCATTGAGGTTTTCAGGTGGAAGGGACTCGGAAGTCCCTCGGTGGTTGTAAATTTCATTTCCGGTACTGAAGCCAACCTGTCGAGGACTGAGGCCAAGCTCATTCTGGTAAAACGCCAGGCGGTTGTCCAGTCGCTGCACACTCAAACTCAGCAAGAACGGTGCGGCTCCGATCATACGACCAACCATTTCACGAGTGAAGTGACGAGAGAGCAGAAAGTCGACCCTGTCCAACAAAACACAATCGTCATCAACACAGTTATACCGAATCGAAGCATTTCCAAAGGGAATCGAGCTCGGTGTCCGTGTTGTGTCTCGCGTATCCGCTGGGATGTCGATGCGGGCGAAGTGTGTGTGTGTGTGTGTGTGTGTGTGTGTGTGTGTGTGTGTGTGTGTGTGTGTGTGTGTGTGTGTGTGTGTGTGTGTGTGTGTGTGTGTGTGTGTGTGTGTGCGTGCGTGCGTGTCAGGTCCACTACAAGCCTGAGGTCCTGTTAAAATGACAAACACCATGAAAAGTGTCCAGCATGAGCTGGGAGAGCTCGGTTACCGAGCT
>NC_140977.1:10559576-10562076 GCF_056783735.1 Eptatretus burgeri | reverse complement strand
GTATAAGAATTTACGTCAGCTCGGCTGGTGTAATCTCCGGTCAAACTTTTTTTTGCCTGAAATCATTTTCTGATTTTCAAAATATATAATTTTCGTTTCCCCATATCATGTCATCCCCCAAAAACCTCAGCAATAAACCGAGCAAACGTGTCCTTTTTCCCCTCATTTTTTTCCCCTCGTTTTTTTTTCCCCTCATTTTTTCCCCCTCGTTTTTTTTTCCCTCGTTTTTTTTCCCCTCTTTTTTTTTTCCAAAGAAGGGAATCCACTGTGCAGTCAGCAAATCGATAAACGGAGCCCACGTTTGCATGCACAGTGTATTTTATTACATCCAACAATATGATATTAAATTTTGTGTAAACAGTCCGAAAGATTAAAGTGCTCTGAGGTATTTTGAGCGAAATGCACGTTCGCGCGTTTTCAAGGAGCACGTGGTTCTCGGTACGCCGGGTTCCTCGGCGCGTGACGTCATCGTCTCCCAGTGGAAAGGAAATCCCTCTGAGGGGGCGATTAGGAGGACGGGAAGAAGTAATGAAGGAAGCGAATGAGTGAAGGAAGGATCAAGGAAGCAACACTGTTCCCATCGAAGGAAACTAGTGGGGGACGGGGGGTCGTCGAGGTCTCGAGCTGGTAAGTTGTTGTGCTGTGCGACGCACGGACACTAAAGAACGACTAAAGTAGTCGGTGGTTCGATCAGTACGTTCTCGGGTGATCTGCGAATGACGGGATGTCCGAGTATCGACGTCTCGAACCGGACGGACGGACGTTCGACCGTCGTGGGAATGGCGCGAAAAGCGCGTCACTTTGGTCTGCTCGGGGATCGTTTTAAACTTGAATTCCTTCACACAAAGCGACGTTGCCAATAACAAAACATGACTTCCGGTTCGTTTGAACGTTTGTTTGTTGAACAACTATTCGGTCGATCGGGGATTCGCTGACGCAACGTTGGTTGCCATGGAAACAAATGCCCATTCATGACGGTGTCCATGACAACCGCGGGAGCTTGTGGATGGATAATGGACCTGTGAAACCATAGTTACCGCGGCCTTGCTCAGCAACATCGAGTTTAGAGCATTTTAAGAAAGTCTGGCCGAGCAAAGATTGTTTCCCTTCGTTTCCTTCCCAGTTTGTGGACCGAGGCTGGGGGGGGGGGGGAATTAACCATATAAATGGCTGTGACGCTCCGTCGAGCCAGGCATACACCTGGACTTCAGTGTGGAGTGATAATATTTAAGGTGTGATGTTGCAGAAGCAAACTTTTGTTCATTAACAGTAGCTGCGTGATTGAAGAATGATCTGACCTTCCTGAGAGAATGATCTGACCTTCCAAAGAGAATGATCTCACCTTCCTGAGAGAATGATCTCACCTTCCTGAGAGAATGATATGGCCTTCCTGAGACAATGATCTGACCTTCCTGAGGGAATGATCTGACCTTCCTGACAGAATGATGTGACCTTCCTGAGAGAATGATCTGACCTTCCTAACAGAATGATTTGACCTTCCTGACAGAATGCTTTGACCTTCCTGACAGAATGCTATGACCTTCCTGAGAGAATGATCTGACCTTCCTGACAGAATGCTATGACCTTCCTGAGAGAATGATCTGACCTTCCTGACAGAATGATATGACCTTCCTGAGAGAATGATCTGACCTTCCTGACAGAATGATCTGACCTTCCTGACAGAATGATATGACCTTCCTGAGAGAATGATCTGACCTTCCTGAGAGAATGATATGACCTTCCTGAGAGAATGATCTGACCTTCCTGAGGGAATGATCTGACCTTCCTGAGAGAATGATCTCACCTTCCTGACAGAATGATATGACCTTCCTGAGACAATGATCTGACCTTCCTGAGGGAATGATCTGACCTTCCTGAGAGAATGATCTGACCTTCCTGAGATTATGATATGACCTTCCTGAGAGAATGATATGACCTTCCTGACAGAATGATATGACCTTCCTGAGAGAATGATCTGACCTTCCTGAGAGAATGATATGACCTTCCTGACAGAATGATATGACCTTCCTGAGAGAATGATCTGACCTTCCTGAGAGAATGATCTGACCTTCCTGACAGAATGATATGACCTTCCTGACAGAATGATATGACCTTCCTGAGAGAATGATCTGACCTTCCTGACAGAATGATATGACCTTCCTGAGAGAATGATCTGACCTTCCTGAGAGAATGATATGACCTTCCTGAGAGAATGATCTCACCTTCCTGACAGAATGATATGACCTTCCTGAGACAATGATCTGACCTTCCTGAGGGAATGATCTGACCTTCCTGAGAGAATGATCTGACCTTCCTGAGATTATGATATGACCTTCCTGAGAGAATGATATGACCTTCCTGACAGAATGATATGACCTTCCTGAGAGAATGATCTGACCTTCCTAACAGAATGATTTGACCTTCCTGACAGAATGCTATGACCTTCCTGAGAGAATGATCTGACCTTCCTGACAGAATGCTATGACCTTCCTGAGAGAAT